>NW_015571274.1:0-221 GCF_001515605.1 Sinocyclocheilus anshuiensis | reverse complement strand
TCCCCCAGTGTTGCAGAGATCAGAACAGGTGAGGACACAGAAAGCCCCGAAGAGGTAAGACATTTTTAACAACAGCCTCCCACCCCCCCAAAAAATTAACCTCACTTGATTTATTCAATGGCAACACCTAAATGGGGGAAGCCTATAACCCAGTCACAAACATCAAAAATGAATTCATCTTAAATAATGATCCTTGAGACTTTGCTTTGTATGTTTTTGCT
>NW_015571273.1:0-221 GCF_001515605.1 Sinocyclocheilus anshuiensis | reverse complement strand
CGCAATGACTCACTTATTAACAGTGACTTACTGCCACCTACTGGTAGTTTTAATTTCACATTTAAAGTATCTTCATTTTTAAAAAATAATTTCAAATATCAGTAGTTAATGTTTTATGTTTAAAATATCAAAACATTATTAATGCACTTGTAACTGCAGGTTAAATGAATTCATGCCCTGCATTAAACAGTGTGTAAATGCATCAATGTCCCTTCTAATGC
>NW_015571272.1:0-220 GCF_001515605.1 Sinocyclocheilus anshuiensis | reverse complement strand
GAGGCTAATCCTTTATCTCTTTGTGTAATAAGTTGTAAGACATGACCCCATAAACCAATCTCTCCTCCTAAACATCTTTTCTTCTCTTGAGACCTTTCTGACATCCCGCGATTGTTAGTAAACACTAATGAACCACTAACCCCAACAGCGCGCTTCCTCTCAACCTAATCCAAGCTTGCACAATGACCCACACACACACACACACACACACACACACACA
>NW_015571271.1:0-221 GCF_001515605.1 Sinocyclocheilus anshuiensis | reverse complement strand
TCTCTTCCCAATCTGATACTGAGGTTCGATCCAACAAATTTGTTGGAGCTTTTTGGAGTTAACTGGAGTTGGATCAGTGTGAATGGGACTTAAGTTGTCTGGCAGTTATCCTAGTACTGTTTTCTGATTTCACTGGCCATTTGTTTAGGTTAGCAAAAAAAAATTGAGTCCCGATATAGCAAACCATTCTCCACAATGGCAGTCAGAGACCCATAAAACTC
>NW_015571270.1:0-221 GCF_001515605.1 Sinocyclocheilus anshuiensis | reverse complement strand
CTATATAAATAAAGGTGACTTGACTTGACTTGACTTGACTTAAAGAACTGGCTGGCTGGTGCAGTTGTAACAACCTAGAGCTCAACACGCTCAAAACAGTGGAGATTATAGTGGACTTCAGGAGAAACCCCCCTGCACTCTCCCCTCTCACCATCATAAACAGCACTGTAAAGACGGTGGAGACATTCAGGTTCCTGGGCACCACCATCTCTCAGGACTTG
>NW_015571269.1:0-221 GCF_001515605.1 Sinocyclocheilus anshuiensis | reverse complement strand
CACTGAACAAGAAACTCAAGTGTTTCAGCGATGACTTATCTGAACCTCTTTTTTTGTCATTGCATTTAAAAGTTCAACAGACTAGTGCGTGATTGGTTAAAATGCACAACACTGAAATAATGCGGAAAGAGAATCATGGAGCAACATTGAGCAGATCTAAATTTAATGATGCATTAAACAATTTTCATTTTATTTTCATTTTATTTGCGACAGCCGTAATG
>NW_015571268.1:0-221 GCF_001515605.1 Sinocyclocheilus anshuiensis | reverse complement strand
CATTAGCCTTCACCATTATAAGTATTATTTTGTTTTATGCACTCCTTTTTTCACAGGCATGTCTGTGCTTGTGCAGGTCGCTCCGCTGTAATTTGGTCCCGAGTTTCGCAGACTCGGGTTGGGGGACATTTGTTCGTGGTTGATGGGACGCATGAGTGGAATTTGTGCAGTGCATTGATGGTTGTGCGTGCATCTATTGGTCATTTGGAGTCCGGTATCAT
>NW_015571267.1:0-221 GCF_001515605.1 Sinocyclocheilus anshuiensis | reverse complement strand
TTTTTTTAGCTTTTGCCTTTAAAAATCTACTTTGTACAAGTTTTTATATTCAAGAACAAAGAGTGGGGGAATTTAGGACTTAAAATACCAGCTTTGTTGCATGAAATGTTCATTCTTAAATCAATATTGCATACCTAAAAGCTATACGTGATCAGATAATACTGGAGAATGGGGTGAGCGGGTTAAGGAGGGACAAAAACAACATAGGATATAATTGATGG
>NW_015571266.1:0-221 GCF_001515605.1 Sinocyclocheilus anshuiensis | reverse complement strand
GTCCCGTCTGGGTTTCATTTACAGTTAAGTGCAGGACACGGGAAAAGAGCGCAGAGGGGAGGGTAACGGAGAAAGAAAGGGATGGAGTGAAAGAGAAAGAAAAAATGGGGTTTGAATGAGCCCAGCAGTGAGATAAAGACAGAACGAAAGGGGGAGGTGAGCGAAAAGAGGCCTTTGAATGAGTATCGAAGTGAGAGCGAGAGAGAAACAACTATGCTTGA
>NW_015571265.1:0-221 GCF_001515605.1 Sinocyclocheilus anshuiensis | reverse complement strand
TTTAATCTGAAATTTAATTTATTTATTTTTGTATCGTTTTTGGTAAAGAATCTACCATTAAAAATAATTTAACCTATTTCATGTACAGTAGATTGGGAAAATGTACATTACCATTCAAAACTTTGAGTTCAGTAAGATTTTTTTAAAGAACTGAATACTTTTATTCAGCTAGGGCATTTTTCATAATGATTTTTTAAATATATTTTTTATAAAAATATATG
>NW_015571264.1:0-221 GCF_001515605.1 Sinocyclocheilus anshuiensis | reverse complement strand
TTGACTGAAAATTTATCAGAAGAGATGAAAGAAAGATAGTGGTCACCTATGCAATTCGGAAAAAGAGGCGGCTTTTCTGCATTAGTTATGTTTTTTTTTTACTCTTTATACAGCAGTTATTGTTCATTCTAAACGTATGTTTAATGTAGAATATGTGTTACATAAATACATGAAAGGTAGAACATATAAAAAAGTGCTCGTGGCTCGTCTGTCAGTGGGTG
>NW_015571263.1:0-221 GCF_001515605.1 Sinocyclocheilus anshuiensis | reverse complement strand
CAAATCCTCCCTCAGTTACTACTCCAGTGTGCCTGGTATGGAACAGCAGTCAGAAATTTAAAGGAGTGAGTATGAATGATCTTCTTCTAAAAGGCCCAGATGTTCCTTATCCGATCAGAGCTGTCCTTCTAAGGTTTAGGGGAAGAATTTATGCTGTCTTGGAGATATCAGGAAGATGTATGGCTGGAGGAGAGAGAAATGCATCTACATAGGTTCCTGTG
>NW_015571262.1:0-221 GCF_001515605.1 Sinocyclocheilus anshuiensis | reverse complement strand
CCAGCGCTTAGTACATCATCGCATAGTACAGAGATATGAATGACCCACTATTTCACATAGAAAAACGTACATATTTTATGACTTCCTAACAACTCGGGGTGAATTTTAGGTCAGAAAACTGAAGCAAGCTTAGTGTGTAGTAAAAATAGTGAAAACTACTTTGTATCCTACTTTCCTATCCTACTTTCCTGTTGGGGAGAAAGTAACAGGATAATTCTTCT
>NW_015571261.1:0-221 GCF_001515605.1 Sinocyclocheilus anshuiensis | reverse complement strand
TCAGACAGGAACTCTTTTTCAACCCCTTTGCTCATATATGTTTATCTTGCCCTACTCATATCCAAAAGATAAGTCATATTCTGAGCCACCTCTGGTGGAGTGATCACACACAAACACAGATTGCCAACATCCAGCTCAGTGCAAGAAAGGGTAAAAACAGGTTAACCAAGCTGGTAACATCTCTAAAATGCGACAGAAGGAATGAAAATGCATCATATGTG
>NW_015571260.1:0-221 GCF_001515605.1 Sinocyclocheilus anshuiensis | reverse complement strand
ATTGCAGAAGTTAATAGCGATTAAATTAAAATTTATAATAAATGCAATTAGCTGAACTTTAAAGTGCTTTTATGATCTACTTAAGTAGGACTTAAGTACATCTTTATATGTAATTTCATGATTACTTCTGTCTTTGAAGTATGCTTAAAGTACTGCTGGATGAACTGACAAGCATTTATGGAAACTAAAATACACTTTAATGTAATTTCTATTGAAACTTG
>NW_015571259.1:0-221 GCF_001515605.1 Sinocyclocheilus anshuiensis | reverse complement strand
TGCGCGCTTCGGATGAGCGCACGCACAAATCTTCTCACTGCGCACACTTGCAGACTTGTTTAAACTGGCAAAGCTTAAATGAGTTTAGTTTAAACACGGATGTCAACGTGTGCTGTTCAGGTCTCACCTGTGCGTGCGCGCGCTATCAGCACGATGACGGAATAAATGACTGCTCTTATTCCAGTATACGGCATTCGCATTGAACAAGAGTGAATGGTTTG
>NW_015571258.1:0-221 GCF_001515605.1 Sinocyclocheilus anshuiensis | reverse complement strand
TGACCCTTGGTCACTCTGAATCATTTTTGGTAATCCAAAAGTAGTGCAGAATTTGAGCAGTTCCTTTACCACGACTTTAGCTTTCAGTGTGCGCAATGGGCTAGCTTCTGGGAAACGGGTCGCAGCACACATTATAGTCAAAACGTTTTTGTTATACCAACATGTCCAGATAACACATTCTCATGGGCAAGTTTTAAGACCTGCTGTCGATAGCCAGAAGG
>NW_015571257.1:0-221 GCF_001515605.1 Sinocyclocheilus anshuiensis | reverse complement strand
TTTAATTCTGTATATTGAGCAGCTATCTCGATATACGAGATACATTTCTAAGGAAAAATACATTGCTGGTAGGCGTCACCTAGTGTGCAGGCGTGAAATAGCATAAGGCAATCAATCGTTTCGCACTTGGTGTAAAAGCACCATTTGTCGGCAATTCGCCTCGCATTTTAGCATCGCGCTCAGTGTGAAACGCCTTTAGACAGTGCATTCCTTACTATCTA
>NW_015571256.1:0-221 GCF_001515605.1 Sinocyclocheilus anshuiensis | reverse complement strand
CAGTTCACACCATCTGTGTGTAGCCAGATCATTGTCTGCACACTTGGTCCACTAGGTAGTGTGCACCTCCAACACATCCATCTACACTCATGGTAAATAAAGAGACTTTGGAAGTCTTGTGCACTGAATTACAATAGAAAAAAATTGGCTTTGAAATAGGGCTGTGCGATTTGGGAGAAAATATCAAATTGCGATTTTTTTGACAGATATTGCGATTGCGA
>NW_015571255.1:0-221 GCF_001515605.1 Sinocyclocheilus anshuiensis | reverse complement strand
CCCTGACTTCGATGCGCCTTTTGTACTGCACACTGATGCTTCGGAGCAAGGATTAGGGGCAGTGCTTTATCAGAGGCAGAAAGGGAGATTACGAGTCATTGCATACGGCTCGAGAACATTATCGCCTGCTGAGAGAAACTACAGACTCCATTCCGGCAAGCTGGAATTTCTTGCACTTAAGTGGGCGGTGTGCGAAAAGTTTCGCGACTACCTTTTCTACG
>NW_015571254.1:0-221 GCF_001515605.1 Sinocyclocheilus anshuiensis | reverse complement strand
AATGTTATCTGAATATATCGATTACCAAGCCACATACTTTTTTTTATTTTGTGTCCCTCTTGCTATATTGCATTGTCAGTATGGAAATGAGCTGGCTGCTTCTGTGTTCTTTAATTTGTGCAGTAGATCAGCTACAACTTTCCACTCCCATTTGTGCTTTTATGGGATTGCGGTCTAATGTTAATTTGACCTGTTTAGTAAATCTGATCCTATGTGCATTG
>NW_015571253.1:0-221 GCF_001515605.1 Sinocyclocheilus anshuiensis | reverse complement strand
AGTTTTGGCAGAAAATGAGATTGGCACTGCCCACCACCTCCTGGATTGGTCACTTCTTGTTTCTGCAATATTGCTAAGGTTGTAAATTGATGAGACATTCAGACCAACGAGGTAAATGTCATCAACATACTGAGAGAAATGGAAGGTTTAATTGTAGGTGAAGTGTGTAATTTCTATGCAACGCCAAACAAAATGGCTGCCATGGTATTGTTTTGCAGTGT
>NW_015571252.1:0-221 GCF_001515605.1 Sinocyclocheilus anshuiensis | reverse complement strand
AGTTTTGGCAGAAAATGAGATTGGCACTGCCCACCACCTCCTGGAGTGGTCACTTCTTGTTTCTGCAATATTGCTAAGGTTGTAAATTGATGAGACATTCAGACCAACAAGGTAAATGTCATCAACATACTGAGAGAAATGGAAGGTTTAATTGTAGGTGAAGTGTGTAATTTCTGTGCAACGCCAAACAAAATGGCTGCCATGGTATTGTTTTGCAGTGT
>NW_015571251.1:0-221 GCF_001515605.1 Sinocyclocheilus anshuiensis | reverse complement strand
ACTTTAAAAAAGATAAAATGCTCTGTGCTCGTAGGGTGGACTTCACACTTCTCACATTGATGGTGGAGAAAGTGAGTGCCATGAGCAGAATTAAAGGGTATGAACTTATATTTTGTCTGGAGATTAAAAATGAAGCAGAATTACAGAGACAGACATGAAAAACAGTTTAAAATCATATGTTGAATTGTGTCACTTGCTCCTCTCTTAACCTAGGAGGCCCT
>NW_015571250.1:0-221 GCF_001515605.1 Sinocyclocheilus anshuiensis | reverse complement strand
TCGCCGAAGATCTCCCAGATTCTCTGAACCGTCTGCAGATGGAGCGTCCACTCCTCTGAGGGGAAATTGCTCCTTGATAACATGTCAGCTCCTTGATTCAATTTGCCCGGTATATGTGCCGCTCTCAGTGAGCGCAGGTTGAGTTGAACCCATTCCAGGAGGCACTCTACGAGAATGCCACCGCACCGCACACACACTCTGCTCCGGTCCAGAGACACGAT
>NW_015571249.1:0-221 GCF_001515605.1 Sinocyclocheilus anshuiensis | reverse complement strand
GTGTGCAGCAAGGATTTTTTTACTTGAAGGCTTCATATAGATGATGGCTCCATGGCTGCCTTAGCCTTGTAGATCCCAGTAATGGACATATTGTATTCCATGTTTTTCTTTTGAGAGAGATTGCAAATTGTCGAAAATTAATTTGTGTTTTTCGCCATTCTTCTGTCTCCCTGGAGTTATCAGAATCAGAATCAGAATTAGCTTTATTCGCCAGGTGTGCA
>NW_015571248.1:0-221 GCF_001515605.1 Sinocyclocheilus anshuiensis | reverse complement strand
GAAAGAAATCGGCCACTGGGGGGCGAAATTGCATTTTTCAAGTGCATAAATTATTGTATATTGCACGACTTTTCACACATACACTCAATCTTCATATCATTCGATAGATCTCCTCATGCTGAGCAACTTTGCCTCAAGAACCATTACTGTCAATGAAATCTTTCATTAATTATTCGCAATTATGTTAAAAACCTACTTTTGCGAACTAGTCCTAGGTTTTT
>NW_015571247.1:0-221 GCF_001515605.1 Sinocyclocheilus anshuiensis | reverse complement strand
GGAGGGTGAGTCAGATTTAGCTGAACACATCGATGTGTCTGTGAGGAAAAACCAACCGATGGATCTTTCAGATCTCTGCAGAGAGGAAGACTCTTCTGTTGAGCGCAGGTGAGATATTATGAGTGTCATATATACTGCAGGTGTGCTGCATTATGGACATTCACCAGGTGTCCCTGTTGCTGCTGGATGTTTCTGTGTCTGTCTGTATCTATATGTGTGGA
>NW_015571246.1:0-221 GCF_001515605.1 Sinocyclocheilus anshuiensis | reverse complement strand
CTGCATTTATTGCACTGATCACGGCACGAACGTTCTCGTAGTACCTGCCGCTTATTTGGAGGTTCCTTGATACGGAAAACCCTGATAACTCTTTAAACACGGTTTGAACGGGTTTATTCGCATGTTTCTGGGATGTTGCTAGGAAGACGTGCAGGCTGAAAATCCCGTCGTCATCACTAAAGGTGTACCAGCTTCTAGGATATTCAATCTCAGCAAGGCCT
>NW_015571245.1:0-221 GCF_001515605.1 Sinocyclocheilus anshuiensis | reverse complement strand
CTGCTTTGGCCCGTCGACCCAGCGGCTCCACAATGGCTCCTAGCTCCCTCCTCTCCGCCGTGGCCCAGCAGTCTACTGGCTCCGCCGGGCTCACTCGTCCCTCCGGCTCTGCCTTGGTCTGTCGTCGACCATCCATCGTCTTGGGACTCCACTCCTCCGGCTGCGCCTCGTCCCTTCGGCTCTGTCAGGCTCCTCCTTCCCTTCGGCTCCTCCTCAGTCCT
>NW_015571244.1:0-221 GCF_001515605.1 Sinocyclocheilus anshuiensis | reverse complement strand
TGTTCCCGAGTTAGGCCTACGGAGGGCCTCTAAAGGCGATATTCTCCCCAAGGATTTTTTTTTGGGGGGGGGGTAGTATGGGTCCATACGTAGTGGCCGGGCCAAGTGACGAGGACAAGGCCACAGAGGCCGTCCCGCCATGGCCTTCTGAGTTCCCTGCTCTGCCGTGTCGCCCCGAACTGCCTGCTCCGCCCTGGAGGTATTCCCCGTGTCCCAGTCCT
>NW_015571243.1:0-221 GCF_001515605.1 Sinocyclocheilus anshuiensis | reverse complement strand
TTCATCTTCATCTTTGTGCGTTTATCTCACCGTAGTGTGATATGTGTTTGTCTCATCTTTTCTTGAATTTATCAGCATTTTAATCCATGTTGTAGATAACCTGGGAACTAAGGTTTACTTAAAGTGGGAGCTAAACATCTTTTCCAACTTGAAATATACAGTCACAAATAATTGTCTATTACACAGAATCTGTACCAATATCATGGACCATAAGCATCACT
>NW_015571242.1:0-220 GCF_001515605.1 Sinocyclocheilus anshuiensis | reverse complement strand
GTCCTCAATTTTGCATAAATATATTTGATGATATTTTCATCTGTGGGTACGTAAATATTTGAATAAATTCAAGTAATCTTTGGGAATTTTTTTTTTTTTATTAATCATTTCTCTCTCTGTGTGTGTATATATAGAATTTATATAGAACTATATATATATAGAGAGAATTTATACAACCACTGTATATATATATATATATATATATATATACAGTGGGTAC
>NW_015571241.1:0-221 GCF_001515605.1 Sinocyclocheilus anshuiensis | reverse complement strand
TACAATGAAACAATAGTAACATCTAAATTAACTGGTTTTATTCAAGTCAAAAATATTTAACATCACTGAACCATCCTATATACATTAGATTACACCATCAAAACTCATTTTGACATGAGGTACCTCGTTAAGGTAACAGTTGCAGTTCACCACTTTTTACAATCGGTACCACTTCAGTTTAGGGAACAATTTAGACTTTTAGCAAGTTGTTTATTAGCTTG
>NW_015571240.1:0-221 GCF_001515605.1 Sinocyclocheilus anshuiensis | reverse complement strand
TTTTTTAAAAAGCATTCAAACATATATCTTGCCCTATACATTTCAATCCAAGAAATTAATAGATTCACATTTTTGAAGAAAAACTTGATTTGCTGTCTGTAACACTAGACATATAGTACATTTTGAATAAATTAAATAGGGAACATGCTTTAAAATGTTCCAAAAAATTACAATTACATAAAATGCATTAAATTAAACATCATTAAATCTAGTTTTGATCT
>NW_015571239.1:0-221 GCF_001515605.1 Sinocyclocheilus anshuiensis | reverse complement strand
TATCGTCCGATTCCGATATCGGTCCGATAATATCGTGCATCCCTAGTGTGAACATGTTACTGTATATCTAGACTAAATCTGAACATGCATTTACTCATCTCATGCGCACAAAGAACAGATTCAGTATTCGCCCCCTACTACTGTACAGATGTGAATTTGCATTTTCTTCAGCCTGGGGCTTATTCATTTCACTTTTGGTGTGAAAGGGCTTTTACATTTGC
>NW_015571238.1:0-221 GCF_001515605.1 Sinocyclocheilus anshuiensis | reverse complement strand
ACCAAAATTGGTTCTTCTATGGCATTGCTGTGAAAACCACCTTTTGTAACCATTATTATTAAGAGTGTAGGACAGGTCACCCCTATAATATAATAGAATAGAATAGAATATGTAAATGGGGAATAATAAATAAACTGAATAAATATACAGTATTGTTTAAAAGTTTAGGGTCAGTGAATTATTTTAAAGAAATTAATATTTTTTATTTAGCAAAGACAGTT
>NW_015571237.1:0-221 GCF_001515605.1 Sinocyclocheilus anshuiensis | reverse complement strand
AGGCACACACATCTTAATTAAAGGTCTAACAGCTGATAATGCATAACAGAGCAAAAACCAAGCCCTGAGGGCAAAAGAACTGCCTGTAGATCTCAGAAACAGGTTTGCGTCAAGCCACACATCTGTGTTCAATGCTGCTGCATTGAAGGGTCACAGAAGCATGTAGTCTCTGTTAGCCTTAATGGAAGATGTTTGAAACAACCAGGACTCTTCCTAGAGCT
>NW_015571236.1:0-221 GCF_001515605.1 Sinocyclocheilus anshuiensis | reverse complement strand
CTGCTTTACTGTCACAGATTTTAACACATTTCATGAAACATTAGATGTGAGAACAATGAGATTTAAAGGTTTTTGTTGTTGTTGTTTTTTGTCTAAAAATGGTGCTTTTAAAACTCAATTTCTTTTGTTTGAATTGCTTGCAGTGATGAAAACACACAGTACACAAATACTTATAGTACGTTTAAATTGCATAAAAAGTATACCAATTGCATAAATACACT
>NW_015571235.1:0-221 GCF_001515605.1 Sinocyclocheilus anshuiensis | reverse complement strand
TAGGGATGAAGCACCGGTAGTAACCCGCCAAACCGAGAAAGGCACGTACCTGTGTTTTGGTGGTAGGTGGGTTAAAACGCCTCACTGCCTCCACTTTCTGCTGTTGTGGCTTGATGAGACCTCGGCCAATGCTGTACCCTAGGTATTGTGCCTCTGACAGGCCCAGGTGACACTTATTTGGGTTGGCCGTTAGTCCAGCCTTCCGTAGTTCCATCAAGACT
>NW_015571234.1:0-221 GCF_001515605.1 Sinocyclocheilus anshuiensis | reverse complement strand
CCCTCATTTAGCCCTCTCTCTCTCTATAACCCTATTCGTTTTACTTATCCCTCATTTAGCCCTCTCTCTCTCTCTATAACCCTATTCGTTTTACTTCTCCCTCATTTAGCCCAGTTTAGCTTTTTTGGATGGTTATTAAAGGAATAGTTCACTCAAAAATGAAAATTAGCTAAAATTGTACTCACCCTCAGGTCATCCAAGATGTAGATGAGTTTGTTTCT
>NW_015571233.1:0-221 GCF_001515605.1 Sinocyclocheilus anshuiensis | reverse complement strand
ATTGAGTTGGATTTTTAAATAGTTGACAGAATTATCGAACATACATGTTAATTTCTGAAATATTGTCAGGAAAAATGTAATGTTTGAGCATTTGTCAATGCTATCCCGCTAATAAAATATGCTTCCAAGAAATGTTGTTAAAATTATAGCTTCACTATTTGTAGCTATACTGCTGTACAACACTGCTGACTGGTGAGGCTTACAGGCAGAGTAAACATACT
>NW_015571232.1:0-221 GCF_001515605.1 Sinocyclocheilus anshuiensis | reverse complement strand
CCATCTATCTATCCATCCATCCATCCATCCATCCATCCATCCATGTCCTATCTGATGTTCTGTTTGTTGTTCTGTCTGTTATTCTATCTATCTGTTGTTCGGTTGTTTTGTCTAGTGGTCTGTCTGTTGTTCTGTCATTGTTATTCTCTCTGTTGTTTTCTATCTATCATTCTGTTTGATGTTCTGTCTATCATTCTGTCTGTTGTTCTATCTGCCTTTCT
>NW_015571231.1:0-221 GCF_001515605.1 Sinocyclocheilus anshuiensis | reverse complement strand
GGTCAGAGGTCTGGTGTGTGGTGGTTGCAGAGACAACATTGTATCATTTGTCAAAATCTTTTTTATTTATCATAATTTTGTCTGTGTTACTAAAGAGTCTTAAAGTAATCATAACAGGCTGCTTTTCAAAATTCAGCAAACAATGGCATCAATTTAGATGTACAAACCTTGGCTTCTTGCAGAAGATTGCTCAAAGTCTGCCCGGCGAGACCTCTCTTTGA
>NW_015571230.1:0-221 GCF_001515605.1 Sinocyclocheilus anshuiensis | reverse complement strand
TCAGAAGATGTGAGATGTTCTGGAGGCTTGTGAAGATCATTCCTTTTCAGGATCAGACATTTGCATATGAAATATAATAAAGCTGGTTAAGCTTGAAAAGGGAAAATTACATAATTTCCAGTCACAGGAGGGTTGAGAAGCTCTTGTTTCGATTGTAAACACAGTCATGATGTCTGCACATCTACAGTGTCCAGTAGAGGTCAGCATAACCTTACTAAGCT
>NW_015571229.1:0-221 GCF_001515605.1 Sinocyclocheilus anshuiensis | reverse complement strand
AAGTTGTCCTTTCTGTGTAAAACTCTTTCCACACTGAGAGCAGCTATAAGGCTTTTCTGAAGTGTGAGTTACCAAATGATTCTTAAGATGTCCTTTCTGTGTAAAACTTTTTCCACATTGAGAGCAGGTGAAATGCTTTATTCCAGCATGAATTAACATGTGATTCTCAAGGTTTGCTTTCTGTGTAAAACTCTTTCCACACTGAGAGCAGGTGAAAGGCT
>NW_015571228.1:0-221 GCF_001515605.1 Sinocyclocheilus anshuiensis | reverse complement strand
GTGAAAAGGAGAAACACATGGGAGGAGTGGAAGGCACCCATTTACTTTAAAAAACTGTTTTTGGCTTGTCAAAGTAAAAAAAAAAAGTGTATAACAGATACAATGGCTGTTACATCAAAACAAATTAACCCAGGTCTAAAAAAATGTTATGATGCATATTTAGCAACATATAAAAATGCAAATCATTTAGGTAAATATTAGCCTGAATGAGTAAGCTAGCT
>NW_015571227.1:0-221 GCF_001515605.1 Sinocyclocheilus anshuiensis | reverse complement strand
CATGACAAAAGATTGAGAAGCATCGAATGATCTCTGTCCCTTGTGGGTTTTTGTGCTGTGCGTTGGCTCTCATTATTTCAAACCTCCTTTCAAGTTCCTTAACTGTAAGGTCTACAGTTTCATCAATGAGGTGGTTTAGTTCTTCACTTAAACCTTGGAGATCACAGCCTTTCAGTTGTATGTTTTGAAAGGAAATGCCCACGTAGTCAGATGAGGCTGCT
>NW_015571226.1:0-221 GCF_001515605.1 Sinocyclocheilus anshuiensis | reverse complement strand
GGACTATTTAAATTGAGCAGTGTAACTTTTTATGTTTCTTTAACTTTATTTTATTTTGATAATGAACAGGCTGCGATGTCAAATTAGCAAATATTTGTTGTATGTGCGTGTGAGGCACCGACGCGGTCATACTGACGCTGGTTTGTCATACAGATAGAAGCAAAACATCATTCAAGACTGTAAAGCTTTTGTAAAATAAAGAAAACTGCTTTCTGCCATCT
>NW_015571225.1:0-221 GCF_001515605.1 Sinocyclocheilus anshuiensis | reverse complement strand
TATTGCTTGGACAAAATACTGCACATTTCTTTGTGAAATTGAAATGTCAAATAACAAAACTAACTTTAAGTGTTAAAACAAGCCCCAAATCTAATCAAATAAATAAGACAAAAAAATCTCTTCATGTAAACTTTCCATTTAAAATGAGACGCAACCACTGCATTTGAATCACAATGCAAACAAAGATGCTGAATACATGCAGCATGAGCAGTTTTTAATCT
>NW_015571224.1:0-221 GCF_001515605.1 Sinocyclocheilus anshuiensis | reverse complement strand
AAATGTTTCACTTGATTTCATACATGTAGTCAGGAATTATAGTTTAGGAAAAGTCTAACTAGTAATGTTACATCACAATAACAACTAAGGCAAGTAATAAAAAATGCCTTACTCATCAGAAATGATTTTCTCCATTGGCTCGCGCCGCGTTTCGCATCACATAGCATCGCATCACATTCTTCTTCTGAGGTAAATTCTGGCTTATTCCTCTCAGCGCGTCT
>NW_015571223.1:0-221 GCF_001515605.1 Sinocyclocheilus anshuiensis | reverse complement strand
TTCCTCTTTAATATTTCCCTCCTTCAGATAAGGACGCCTCGGTCGAAATTTATGTCGACACGGGACAATTGCATTAAATTCGTGGTGTGTTTACAGTGTCGTGCGGAGGCATCTTTAATAAATGCACGACGTGTGCGCATCTTCGGCTCTGTTGTTATTTACTGTGCTGCTTGCTTGCTGCGGATCCGCCGCTGCAAATGGCATTACGGGCCGTGATGAAT
>NW_015571222.1:0-221 GCF_001515605.1 Sinocyclocheilus anshuiensis | reverse complement strand
GCCAGGATAAATAAAAGGAACTTTACCCATTTATCTCTTGGAGAAAGGAGTTCCTATTAGGGTCCCCATAGCCACAGGGTCTTTCCCTCCCTGTCTGCGCAGCTTTGGAGATTGCCTGTTTGCTTTAAGATGGTATTGAGTGCTCACCAGGACAATTACACGCATAGGACCCCCCTTCCCCCCACCCTGGACCCCCCTGCACCTCCCTCCACTCATCACAG
>NW_015571221.1:0-221 GCF_001515605.1 Sinocyclocheilus anshuiensis | reverse complement strand
CGACTTGGTACCGAAATACCGGGTCTTTTGACAACACTAATTCTTAAGTATGTAAAAAAGTAGTTTTGATGTGTAGAGGTAAATGTTGACATCCTTCTGCTTTCTCTCCAGCTATTGGTCCAGACCCCACAAATAACCAGGTGGTGTTGGTGATCCTGGTCAGTTTGCTGCCCCTCCTGGTTCTGGCTGTGCTGGTCATTGCCTCCTTCTACTGGTATCGC
>NW_015571220.1:0-221 GCF_001515605.1 Sinocyclocheilus anshuiensis | reverse complement strand
CTGAACACTTTGGTGAACGGGGAGCAGCCAACAATTGTTTTTGATGTGGTCTTGTCTATCTCCCACTTGTCTTGGACATCATCTTCAAAGATGTGTTCCACAGTGGCATCTTTGTCCATGATAAGATTCTCCAAAAAGGTGAGACTTTTTGCCACACTCTTGCTGGCATGTTTTGCAAGCAAAACCATACACAAGTGCCTAAAAATAGCAAGAGCTTCACC
>NW_015571219.1:0-221 GCF_001515605.1 Sinocyclocheilus anshuiensis | reverse complement strand
AGTCTCATTACTTCCTTTCGTAGTCTTGTCAGATTCAGTCCATAAATAAGGGGATTTAACATGGGAGGAACGAGTAGAAATTCCAGTGCCATGAAATTACGCAAATCTTGTGGCAAGCTCTTAGAACCATAACGGGTGTACAGCACGTCAAACAGCAATGCAACAGTCACATTGAGCAATGCAAGCAGATGTGGTACACATGTTTGTATGAATTTGTTTCT
>NW_015571218.1:0-221 GCF_001515605.1 Sinocyclocheilus anshuiensis | reverse complement strand
GCTGCTGCGAACATGCTTAAAGTCCCATGTGTGTGCAAAATCTGCAAAATCCTTGCACACAAATTGAGTAGCATTATCAGTCATTAGAGTGTGTGGAATACCATGTACTGAAAAATGTCTTTTCAACTTCGCAATGACTGTGCTGCTTCTCATGTCAGAAAGGTAGTCCAGCTCGAACCAGCCAGAGAAGGAATCCACAAGGACTAAATGTGTTTTTCCAT
>NW_015571217.1:0-221 GCF_001515605.1 Sinocyclocheilus anshuiensis | reverse complement strand
CTGGTCCTCTTTTGGGGTACAGGTCGTCTTTTTGCTCTTTTGCTGCCAAAATGACAATTTAAAGTTTTCAATACCAGGGACTCAATTCAATTCACATTTATTTTTACAATGCTTTTCACAAGACATATCGTTCCAAAGCAGCTTTACAGAAATGCATGTTTGTGTTACAATCAAAAGAGAACTATGCTTCATTATTGAAATGTACATTTTTATTTCTCCTA
>NW_015571216.1:0-221 GCF_001515605.1 Sinocyclocheilus anshuiensis | reverse complement strand
AAATAAACCATGCAGGACTGGATTACAGGTAATACTGTTGTAAATAATGTTCAGCTTCTTGTACCGATCGTTTCGCTTCATAAGAACTCAATGTATCGTCAGGAGCCACAGGTTTGAATTGTATGTTGCCTATATGTGCTTTTTCTTTTTACTTTCAGAGTGAATGTAGCTGCTGATTTGCATTTTATGAATCACCAGGAACCACGGTTTCAGATAAAAAA
>NW_015571215.1:0-221 GCF_001515605.1 Sinocyclocheilus anshuiensis | reverse complement strand
TGGCTAATGCTGTTGTGTTTTGTGTGTGTTGTGATAGAGAGGTGCCGGTGGGGCTGGACGGGCTCAGGGATCTGTAGGACAGTTCGGGTGAAGGCACTGATGGAGACGTGATTGTGGAATTGTCAGAAACATTGTCTACTCCCATGCTCTCCTGATACAGACAGTTTCTCCTGAATTTTGCACGGGTGTTCTGGAACCAAACCTGCAGAAAATAAAGACAT
>NW_015571214.1:0-221 GCF_001515605.1 Sinocyclocheilus anshuiensis | reverse complement strand
CCCCTTCTCTCTCCTTCATAACTCCTTCTTTTTTCCCAAACCCTGAGTGTTTTAAGCTGTGGTTTTCATTAGGTGCTATTGAACACCATTTAAAAGGAAAAAAGATGAGACAATGGCTATTTCATATATGATGATAAATTTAGTTTGAAGTGACACTAAACAATCATTATTCTAGCGATGCACACGTCACCAACATAGAAACTTGACTGAAGAAACCTCAT
>NW_015571213.1:0-221 GCF_001515605.1 Sinocyclocheilus anshuiensis | reverse complement strand
GTATATTAAAATAGGAAACCAATATTAGAAATTGCAAATTTTGTTTTGGATCAAATACATACAGGCTTGATCAGCACAAGAGACTATTAAAAAAACATAAAAAATCTTACCGATCCCAAACTTTTGAATGCCACTGTGTATAAAGCCATGCAGTATTACTGGATCATAGTATTACTTATTTAAAATTTTTACATTTTTAGGCCAACCACTAAATTTCCAAT
>NW_015571212.1:0-221 GCF_001515605.1 Sinocyclocheilus anshuiensis | reverse complement strand
TACTTTTACCCCGACCGGGTGGAAAAACAGCCACAACCAAAGTGCGTTGTCCAGTTTACGCCTTCTGTGGAAAAGGAAGCTATCTCCAGTGAAAATGACTTACCTGAACCCTCTGCCAATGATACTGCACCTCTGCTCCCTGAAGAAGCCCTGGAAGAATCAAATCCAGCAGAAGCAGGAGATCCAGAGCTAGAAGGGGGAGAAAGTCACAGAGAGAGTGC
>NW_015571211.1:0-221 GCF_001515605.1 Sinocyclocheilus anshuiensis | reverse complement strand
GAACTCGATGTCTTAGATAACAGAGGTGCACACAGAGTCGTCTCTGAGTACCACAGCCTGTCTGTCATAACATTAAATGGTTCAGAAACTGGCATTTCTTCATTTTCGAGTGTCTAAAAATGCCAGTAAGTGGATACTGCATGTTGGGGTGCATGATGTATAACATATCTAGGCTATTTTCTTATTTATTTTTGAGGGATTTTTTTGGGGCACAGGTCTTC
>NW_015571210.1:0-221 GCF_001515605.1 Sinocyclocheilus anshuiensis | reverse complement strand
CTTTGGATAAAAGTGTCTGCTAAATGACTAAATGTAAATGTAGTTTTGTTCAGTTTCAGTTGAACTAATAGATATCAACATACTTCCCCACCTGATTAATCCCTACAATTAGACATTTGATTTGTATAACAATATTACTGAAATGTAATATTCAGTCCTTAACATTTTTTGGTTAGAAATTATCCGAAATCAATATTTGAGCAAGTACATAACCAGCCAGT
>NW_015571209.1:0-221 GCF_001515605.1 Sinocyclocheilus anshuiensis | reverse complement strand
AGTTGCATTGTGATTTATCATGAAACTGTGCTCATATGCTGTAATCTTGTATAATAACACAGTACATATTTAATTATTATTATTCATTTAATAACAACAACAAATGAACAACAATACAGTACATATCGAATTATTATTCAAATAATAATTATAATAATATGTATTACGCTAAAATTATCTTTACCACTTATAAAAGTTACATGTGTCGTTTAATTCCATCT
>NW_015571208.1:0-221 GCF_001515605.1 Sinocyclocheilus anshuiensis | reverse complement strand
CACCACAAACTGTCTACTAGAATCCGGCAAAATAAGAATAGGAGCAGTAGTGAACCTAGAATTCAAATCATCAAAAGCTGCCTTAGCAACACTAGACCAACAAAATTTGGACTTGGTGGAGGTTAACGCTGTCAGAGGGGCCGCCACCCGGCTAAAGTTTTTAATAAAACGCCTATAGAAATTGGAGAATCCCAAAAATTGTTGTAAGGCTTTTCTTGAGC
>NW_015571207.1:0-221 GCF_001515605.1 Sinocyclocheilus anshuiensis | reverse complement strand
CACCACAAACTGTCTACTAGAATCCGGCAAAATAAGAATAGGAGCGTTAGTGAACCTAGATTTCAAATCATCAAAAGCTGCCTTAGCAACACTAGACCAACAAAATTTGGACTTGGTGGAGGTTAACGCTGTCAGAGGGGCCGCCACCTGGCTAAAGTTTTTAATAAAACGCCTACAGAAATTGGAGAATCCCAAAAATTGTTGTAAGGCTTTTCTTGAGC
>NW_015571206.1:0-221 GCF_001515605.1 Sinocyclocheilus anshuiensis | reverse complement strand
TCTGGACTGCAGGCAGGCCAATTCAGCACCCGGACTCTTCTACTATGAAGCCATGCTGTTGTAATGGCTTCAGTATGGGTTTTGCATTGTCCTGCTGAAATACACAAGGCCTTCCCTGAAATAAACATCATCTGGAGGGGAGCATATCTTGCTCTAAAACATTTATATACACCTTCCAGCATTCATAGTGCCTTCCAAAACATGCAAGCTGCCCATACCGT
>NW_015571205.1:0-221 GCF_001515605.1 Sinocyclocheilus anshuiensis | reverse complement strand
TTATATTATATATTATTCAATAATATTAAAATATTGTGACATTTGATTAAAGCATCAAATAAAAATACAATTTGAAATTAAGTTGTTTTATTAGGAGCTTACCTGCTTATTATTTTTATTTATTTAATTTTGTTAAGCCAAAATGTATTTTAAATATATGCTAAATATATGTTTTAAACAGCGTGGCTTAAGGATTTTTTTTTTTTTTTCAAACTGAAAAT
>NW_015571204.1:0-221 GCF_001515605.1 Sinocyclocheilus anshuiensis | reverse complement strand
GAATGTACTGTCTTCTGCCATTTTCATCCATTTGCCGCTTTTCCACTGCGAACCGAGCTCAGAGGCTGAAATCATTCCGCGTTACAAAGTAAAAAGTTCCACCAGCGAGAGGGAGATTAATGACACCACACGCGCCTATTCACTAACCACGAACAGGAAATAGAACTTACTTGCGGGATTTTTTATTTGTTAATGTCTTGCGGGCGAAAAGTTTGTTGTAA
>NW_015571203.1:0-221 GCF_001515605.1 Sinocyclocheilus anshuiensis | reverse complement strand
GCCCTTAAAGTATGTACTCTTTTGGTGAAGAAAAAGTACACACTTGAGTGTGTAGTAGAAGAGTAATCAAGCTATCATGTCATACGGTTGTGTCTTTAACGGACACTGTCGCATAATTACACGCATCCTATTACTGTGAAATGGCCTGTCAATAATCTTGTCACGGAGGGCAACAAGATGGCGGGCTAAGCATATGTGGTTTTCTCAGCTCTCCAGCAGAT
>NW_015571202.1:0-221 GCF_001515605.1 Sinocyclocheilus anshuiensis | reverse complement strand
ACAAATTCATTGTACTGCATTATTTTAAAAACACATTATTACAGTCATGAAAATTTAATGCAAATCATCTTAAGAAAATTGAGAATTACAAAACCTTAAAAAAAAGCATCTTGATGCATTACAGTAAATTGTTTAGGGATGAAATGTGCTTAATTGGCATGAATATGTCAGTCACAATGCAAATAAAATTGAAAGTGACAGAGCAATAAAATCTTTAGAAT
>NW_015571201.1:0-221 GCF_001515605.1 Sinocyclocheilus anshuiensis | reverse complement strand
TCCTTATGTGTATGTTCTTTATGGGAAAATGCTTATGCAATTTAGATTATTGCGTTCATATTCCAATCGCATCTGCTTGCTGGTATATAATATGTGTCATCAAATATTTTATTTAAAAAAAACAGTGTAGTTTATAGCAGAAACGGTGACAAACGATCGTGACTCCTGGCACGAATTCTGGCAGCTGATACATAAAAATGTATAATAATAATAATAATAAT
>NW_015571200.1:0-221 GCF_001515605.1 Sinocyclocheilus anshuiensis | reverse complement strand
TTTGGATAATTTTTAAACAAAAAAGTTACGGACTGCAGCTTTAAGAAAAATATGTTGTGTTTATTGATTAAATATATTTATATATATAATATAAATTATATGAATATAAATATGTAAATATTTTCAAAATATATATGTATGTGTTTGTATTTTTATGTACATAATAAATATATGCAACACACACACATATATTATGTAAACAAAAACTATTTTGGATGCGA
>NW_015571199.1:0-221 GCF_001515605.1 Sinocyclocheilus anshuiensis | reverse complement strand
GTGTCATGCCAAAACCATTTTAACAATGTTTCTCATTCTCATAGAATTAATTATACTTGTAATTAATTGAGAAATATAGCCTATGGAATATCTGACTTTCCAAAAAAATTATTTGTCACACTACAGGATTAAGTGAACTGCAATAAATCCCAAATGGTGATTTAAAATGATGAAAACACTACTTTTTATTGCATTCATGTACTGTGGAAAATATCTTTAAT
>NW_015571198.1:0-221 GCF_001515605.1 Sinocyclocheilus anshuiensis | reverse complement strand
CAGGAATGAGACGAGGAGATCCCACTGTAAGACAATCATAAAAAGACCTTAGCTCAAACAAACCAGTTTTGCTTTTTCTATACACCACTGTTCAAAGATTTGGAGTCTTATATGGTCACCAAGGCTGCATTTATTGATCCAAAACACAGTATAAACAGTAATATTGTGAAATATGTTTATATGTTAATATATATGAAAAAAGTGTCATTTATTCCTGTGAT
>NW_015571197.1:0-221 GCF_001515605.1 Sinocyclocheilus anshuiensis | reverse complement strand
CAAACAGGTCCTTGAATAATATATTTTCAGTTGTAGGCTTTAGTCTTATTAGAGCTGACATGAACATATATATATATTTTGTAAGATGACACAGAATTCTTTTAAAGACTACAGGCTTTTCCATAGAGCTTATTTATATCAAGGGTTTCTTTGGTTCTGTTTGATTCGTCAGCACTTGTAGTGTACATAACGATTTTTCTAAAGGAAATGTGTAGTGTGAT
>NW_015571196.1:0-221 GCF_001515605.1 Sinocyclocheilus anshuiensis | reverse complement strand
GTCCAGACCACATTCACTCAGCCGCTCTATCCTGGGGTTTGGGTTAATAATGAATCATCAGTGAAACTGTGTTGATGAATCAGAATAGATTGACGAGAGATTCTACCCTTAATGCTTTGAGCTGTAGGATGAATCAGTAACATTGAGATGTTATAGAGCAGGGTTCCTCAATTAGTCTTCACCGAGGGCCAAATTCTGGCAACAATACCAAGCCAAGGGCC
>NW_015571195.1:0-221 GCF_001515605.1 Sinocyclocheilus anshuiensis | reverse complement strand
CAGGAATGAGACGAGGAGATCCCACTGTAAGACAATCATAAAAAGTCCTTAGCTCAAACAAACCAGTTTTGCTTTTTCTATACACCACTGTTCAAAGATTTGGAATCTTATATGGTCACCAAGGCTGCATTTATTGATCCAAAACACAGTATAAACAGTAATATTGTGAAATATGCTTATATGTTAATATATATGAAAAAAGTGTCATTTATTCCTGTGAT
>NW_015571194.1:0-220 GCF_001515605.1 Sinocyclocheilus anshuiensis | reverse complement strand
GGAATATTACATCAACATTTAAGGTTGCACTGGGTTACAGACAGATTTTTAAAAGGGTGCTCCCCATCACCTAAACACCCCATCCCCCAATGTACATATCATACACTGACGTCTTACTGTAAAGCAATGTTATTTTATTATCATTGAGGTTCTGTTATGGTTATTGTTAATATTTGGATTTATATATATATATATATATATATATATATATATATGCTGT
>NW_015571193.1:0-221 GCF_001515605.1 Sinocyclocheilus anshuiensis | reverse complement strand
GTGTTTTCAGTTAATCTGTTCCCCTGTAACCTAGTTTTACTTAGTATCCTGATTGTCATTTTGTTCACCTGTTTTTGATTAATTAACTCTTCAATTCCTTTGTTTGTTCCCCTACAAATACCCTGAGTTTTCCCTTAGTCGGGGTCCGTTCTCATTTATGTTATGTTGGTTAGTATGCCTGTATTAGTTACATTTACCTTATTAAAGGACTTTTCTTTGAT
>NW_015571192.1:0-221 GCF_001515605.1 Sinocyclocheilus anshuiensis | reverse complement strand
GACTAGTACAGCAAGAAGTATTTAATGCTAATACGGCTTGCCATAGCCTCCTCACTCCTCGATCCTCGCCTCCTCGCGGTGCAATTAGAAAACTGAGATGTCCTACAAAATGGCTGAGCTCGATCGGTTTCCGGGTCACAATAGCACTTATGTTCTTATGTTTTATTGATTTTTTCCCCTTTTTATTCGAAACATTCCCAAACGCATTAACTATATCATGA
>NW_015571191.1:0-221 GCF_001515605.1 Sinocyclocheilus anshuiensis | reverse complement strand
CTTTGGCAGAATGAGATTCTGACTAGTTAATGTATCCCATCGAAGTCTTTGATATCCCCAATTATGTAAACAAGCTTTAATAAGTAAAGAGACCGGGTGCTACAATGTTGAATCTGATTAGGGCCCTGTGGTCAGGAATGTCAGCACTTTATTTCAAAGCAATCTGGGATCAAAGTCTCTAGGGCTTTCAGACTGGATTTGGCATTAACTGCTTGCCCTCA
>NW_015571190.1:0-221 GCF_001515605.1 Sinocyclocheilus anshuiensis | reverse complement strand
AATGTCAGAAAAACCAAAGAAAGCTGTACAACTCAAGAACATTTCTGTCACTTAAGTATTTTTTCTTGCTTTTACAGTGAAAATATAATATTGACTTCTTGAAAAATTTTTTTTTAATAATTATCTCTTTTCAATATCAATTTTCTGTTTTGATCAACACCTAGCTTACACTCTCAAAATGCTGTAATGCTCTCCAAGAGACTTTTGAAATGATCAACTTT
>NW_015571189.1:0-221 GCF_001515605.1 Sinocyclocheilus anshuiensis | reverse complement strand
TTCATCTTACTTTTTGGCCATATAAATATCAGCAACTGTACCAAACTGCATACTTTTGCTCAGTTTGTGTCTCTTCATAGGTGATCTTTTCTCCTCAAATATATTTTTTAGATTTTGTCTGAAGGTTCAACAAAACTGTTCCATTTCAAAACATCTGATTTTCTGACTATTATTTAATATGCCAAGATTTAGAGGGTTAAAGTTAATGCTCCTAACAAAGT
>NW_015571188.1:0-221 GCF_001515605.1 Sinocyclocheilus anshuiensis | reverse complement strand
TGAGACCATCCTTCTGGCGAAGCACAATATCTTCCAGCTGGCTCTCCAGGTAAATCACACTCGCTGCGAGCGGCGGTTCCTCAGGTTTTTAGGTACAGATTGGGCATTTCTCACCTTGCTTGACATGTTTTTGTGTGCTTTAGGTGGTGAACCTCTTTAACATGTTCATCACGTACGGAGACACGTTTCTGCCCACGCCCAGCAGTTACGACGAGCTCTAT
>NW_015571187.1:0-221 GCF_001515605.1 Sinocyclocheilus anshuiensis | reverse complement strand
ATTTTCATTGGCTCTATCTATATAACAGCGGTGCAAACAAAGACACTGAGATGTTATGCCTGTCTTTAACCATTCCCTACAGTCAGCTAGCCTATACTTGGGGCTGTACCATCAATACCCTTTATAACCAATGCAAATAATTAACCATATGAACGTTTACAACTACTATAGGTATCCTGAAATGTTGCTTTACACAATATTTTCATTTAGATTGCACATAT
>NW_015571186.1:0-221 GCF_001515605.1 Sinocyclocheilus anshuiensis | reverse complement strand
TGTCATTTATCTGTAATGTTTTAATGTTAAGTGTGATAACATGCTTTTGATTTGTATTAGATTTTTTTTTCTTTAAATATCTTAAGTTATTTAAAATATTTTATTTTTTTCATTTTTATATTTTTATTATCTCAAGTTGTTAAAAATTCCAGATTTTTTGTCATAATATTTATATCTAAGTGTATTGTATTTATAACATTTTATTTTGTCATTCATTCTTT
>NW_015571185.1:0-220 GCF_001515605.1 Sinocyclocheilus anshuiensis | reverse complement strand
TGTGTGTGTCTGTGTGAGAGTGTGTGTGTGTGTGTGTGTGTGTGTTTCTGACCAGGTCTCTGTGGATGAAGCTGCTCTGCTCCAGGTACTCCATCCCCTCGCAGACATCCTGACACATGAAGAGCAGTTGGACGTGGCCCAGAGTTCTGCTGTGTTGCCGCAAGAAGTGCAGCAGGCAGCCGTTCTCCATGAACTCCGTCACGATGCAGATGGGACGCTG
>NW_015571184.1:0-221 GCF_001515605.1 Sinocyclocheilus anshuiensis | reverse complement strand
GCAAATATTAATACTAAACCATGAATACTCACCGAACACCCTGAGCTCGGCGTTGGCGTATATCGTGCCGTGACGGTTCTCAGCGATGCACTGATACATCCCTGAATCATCAAACGTCAGGTCTGTGAAATGCAACTCGTGGTTCTTGGCGTACTGATGGAAGAGAAGCAAGAAGAGAACAGATTCATCCGTCAGAATTCAAGACCGCTTTCATCAGATAT
>NW_015571183.1:0-221 GCF_001515605.1 Sinocyclocheilus anshuiensis | reverse complement strand
CCTATTGCTAATACAAGACATTTACATTTATAGACTGTATTGATGCATTATGCTCCCTTCAAAGTCTTAAATTGACCTTCGTAAAACCTGCAGAAACCATGTTTTTCTAGCTAACTATCGAGATATTTCTGTTTCTGCAGGCTGTAAATGTGACGTTACGCCCTCAAAACCCGTTTCGGCTGAAACCAAAAATTCTTTTTTTTGCTGTTTTAGCCGAATAT
>NW_015571182.1:0-221 GCF_001515605.1 Sinocyclocheilus anshuiensis | reverse complement strand
CCTATTGCTAATACAAGACATTTACATTTATAGACTGTATTGATGTATTATGCTCCCTTCAAAGTCTTAAATTGACCTTCATAAAACCTGCAGAAACCATGTTTTTCTAGCTAACTATCGAGATATCTCTGTTTCTGCAGGCTGTAAATGTGACGTTACGCCCTCAAAACCCGTTCCGGCTGAAACCAAAAATTCTTTTTTTTGCTGTTTTAGCCGAATAT
>NW_015571179.1:0-221 GCF_001515605.1 Sinocyclocheilus anshuiensis | reverse complement strand
TTACATTTATAAATAAATAAAATTACATTTAGCATAAAGAAAAATGAGCTTTTTTTCATTGTGACAACATTTTCATGAAAATTTAATATATTCAAACATCCAAATTTACTGTATGTATTTTGTTTTAAAATAATTTGATCTTGCCATGGAAATTGTTACGGGGCTGACGAGATGCAAGACGTGCAGATCCATGTGCAAAGCTTTATTCTGGAGACGTGGTC
>NW_015571178.1:0-221 GCF_001515605.1 Sinocyclocheilus anshuiensis | reverse complement strand
CTAGTCTTAAAGCGAGCACCTACGCCCCCTGTTGTCGCCGAAAACGACCCGTTTGTGAGAAGCGCATGCCTACTTGAAACTATAGCTTGCTAAGATTCCCATCATTTAAGGAAGTTACAGGGATTGTTCACCTAAAAATGGCCATTCCAAACATTCTTTGTCCATTAAACTGAATGTTCAACGTGATCTCATGATAATTTGTATGTATTTTACGTAAAATG
>NW_015571177.1:0-221 GCF_001515605.1 Sinocyclocheilus anshuiensis | reverse complement strand
GGTCATCCGACGTGACGTCGGGAGTGACCGACTGAAAGGGAACCTGTTAATCATAATGTTTTTGGTTGGTAATATTTTATTTATAAAATTATTTTTTTATAAAAATTGTATTTTACTTTTTATTTCAGTTAAAGTTTAAGTCAAGTTTATTATATTATCAGGGTTATTATAGTTAACTAAAACTAAAACTATTACATTGTTACTTATAATAAAATGCACGT
>NW_015571176.1:0-221 GCF_001515605.1 Sinocyclocheilus anshuiensis | reverse complement strand
ATATATATATATGTGTGTGTATCATATTGTTATATGATTAATTATAACTATTTATGATGTTTATTGTTTTATACTTTATTTACTATATTAAAATGTATTATTATATTATGTAAATAACACAAACAAAGATTTTTAACTCAAACCGTTGCATTCTATCAGTCTTATAATGCAAGTGAATGGGAATCACGGATTTGAGAGTCATAAAACATACACAAACAAAA
>NW_015571175.1:0-221 GCF_001515605.1 Sinocyclocheilus anshuiensis | reverse complement strand
TAATTAGATACAAAATACACATCATTGGGAAGTGACAAGCTTTTTCTAAAGGTTGTTTGTTGGAGTCAAACAGGGTAGCGGTCCAATTAAACTACAGTATGAATGGTGGGTCTACATTAGGACTGTGCAATATGACCAAAAATAATATTACAATATATATTTATTTCTATATTATCTGATATTAATATATATCACAATATTCATTCAATGTTATTATTGGG
>NW_015571174.1:0-221 GCF_001515605.1 Sinocyclocheilus anshuiensis | reverse complement strand
TTATGTTGTGTTGTGTTGTGGTGTTTGTTATGTTTATGTTGCGTTGCATTGTGGTGTTTGTTGTGTTGTGTGTTGTGTTTTGCGTTGTGATGTGGTGTTTGTTATGTTTATGTTGTGTTGTGTTGTTTGTTATGTTTATGTTGTGTTTTGTTGTGTTGTGGTGTTTGTTATGATTATGTTGTTTTGTGTTGTGGTGTGGTGTTTGTTATGTTTATGTTTAT
>NW_015571173.1:0-221 GCF_001515605.1 Sinocyclocheilus anshuiensis | reverse complement strand
AAAAACAAAAAACAAAAAAAAACATTCTGTCTGGTCTTGTTATTGGCTGATATACTGTAATCCAACTGTGTATGTATTTTTCTGAAAACCACCACATTTTTGCAAGCGTTCTTTGAGGTGTGATGTCTATGTGAACTCCAAATTGACCTTATTTACTTTATTACTACATATCCATGGTCTTAAAAGCACAATATGTAATTTTTCGCCACTAGAGGGCGCGT
>NW_015571172.1:0-221 GCF_001515605.1 Sinocyclocheilus anshuiensis | reverse complement strand
TGAGCAAAACATTTCAGGATTTCTCTCCATATAATGGACTTCTATAGTGCCCCCGAGTTTGAACTTCCAAAACGCAGTTTAAATGCAGCTTCAAAGGTCTCTAAATGATTCCAGCCGAGGAAGAAGGGTCTTATCTAGCCAAACGATCTGTTATTTTCTAAAAAAAACTTAAAATGTATATACTTTTTAACCTCAAACGCTCATCTTGTCTAGCTCTGCGT
>NW_015571171.1:0-221 GCF_001515605.1 Sinocyclocheilus anshuiensis | reverse complement strand
AAAAACAAAAAACAAAAAAAAACATTCTGTCTGGTCTTGTTATTGACTGATATACTGTAATCCAACTGTGTATGTATTTTTCTGAAAACCACCACATTTTTGCAAGCATTCTTTGAGGTGTGATGTCTATGTGAACTCCAAATTGACCTTATTTACTTTATTACTACATATCCATTGTCTTAAAAGCACAATATGTAATTTTTCGCCACTAGAGGGCGCGT
>NW_015571170.1:0-221 GCF_001515605.1 Sinocyclocheilus anshuiensis | reverse complement strand
TCACCATCAACAGGCTTCAAACGATACACTGGAATACCAGACAATTGACTCTCCACTACATAGGAATTAGCACTCCACCTATCTGCAAGCTTTTGTTTTCCCTTGAGACCAAGGTTTCGAATCAGAACTCTGTCACCCACATTCAAGCTATGATAGCGTACTTTCTGATCATACCTTGCTTTATTACTCTGATTCATCTTCTCAGAGGTAGCTTGAGCTAA
>NW_015571169.1:0-221 GCF_001515605.1 Sinocyclocheilus anshuiensis | reverse complement strand
ATGACAGAATTTTCATTTTTGGGTGAACTAACCCTTTAAAGCTTCTCTTTTGTTGACAACAGATGGTTTATAAGCACTTCTCACTTCTCTAATTTGGGAAATTCACAAAATAAGTGACCCAAACTCTCAGCGCTTGCAGAGGTGAATTGGTGTGGGGCATTTGCAGCAAACCGAACCGCTGAAAACACCAGATCATGAGCTGCTCACGTGTAAATGAACAC
>NW_015571168.1:0-221 GCF_001515605.1 Sinocyclocheilus anshuiensis | reverse complement strand
ATGGGGACTTTAAGCATGGAGATGTTTGTCTGAAATGTGATAGGATGGCCAGAAGAAACAGTAGAGCCAGGACACTTTCCAAAGACTAGAGATCAGTGAACCAGACATTTCAAGGCTGGAAAGATCTAGAACCCCAGAGATGGGATGGGTGGAGCCGATATTTGGCTGTGATTTATTGTCCGAAATGAAAATATTTAGATGAAAAAGAGCAAGAATGAAGT
>NW_015571167.1:0-221 GCF_001515605.1 Sinocyclocheilus anshuiensis | reverse complement strand
TCTCCTGGTCTCTGCTTCGACGAGGAAAAAGTTTCCAACAATATCATGACCACGCCTCCTCTCACTGGTGCTGCGAGTCAGTTAACGATGCCATTTTGTCACCGTGATTGTGTGTGAATTCAAGGAGCTGTGGATGAGAAGGTGGAAACTTTGTTTTAGATAAGTTAGCTGTATGTACGTTATTTTCCGCCATTTACCTTTTTTCGCTCTTTCTTTTCCTC
>NW_015571166.1:0-221 GCF_001515605.1 Sinocyclocheilus anshuiensis | reverse complement strand
CCAGATCAGTAGGTGGCGGTAATGCACCTTTAAGTTGGTTTGCCAGAACCGCCAATAAACATCAGAAGAAGAAGAAGAAGAAGGAGACCGAGCATTCAGACGGTAAGTATTACGCTATTAATGTGTTTTAGATGTTTATACGTGGATGTCGTTATTTTTCTATCGCTAGTGTAGACATCTGACAATATCTGAAATATCTGAGGTATGTCCAGCTTTGTGCT
>NW_015571165.1:0-221 GCF_001515605.1 Sinocyclocheilus anshuiensis | reverse complement strand
TAGATCGGCTTGAACAATAAACAAACATGTGAACAAACAATTGGCCAGAGTTATTGCACATCTTTATATTGTTTTATCGACGGATTGTACAGGTTCGAATAGCAACGGGCTTCTTCACACAGCCTGCGCAGTAGCCTACTGACCGCACACAAAAAATGGGAGGCACGCGGATGTCAGCGCAGAGCCTTCGCACACACTCTCCGATGACGATTTTTACGTCA
>NW_015571164.1:0-221 GCF_001515605.1 Sinocyclocheilus anshuiensis | reverse complement strand
CACACAGAGAGAGAGTCTGCACACACAGAGCGAGAGTGCACACACACAGAGAGTGCACACACAGAGAGAGAGAGTCTGCGCACACAGAGAGTGCACACACAGAGAGAGAGTCTGCACACAGAGCGAGAGTGCACACACACAGAGTCTGCACACAGAGAGTGCACACAGAGAGAGAGTGCACACACAGAGAGAGAGAGAGTCTGCGCACACAGAGAGAGAGT
>NW_015571163.1:0-221 GCF_001515605.1 Sinocyclocheilus anshuiensis | reverse complement strand
CAGATACAAATACTGGCTTCGCTGCACAACCCTAGTTTTAAACATTAAATGTTAAATTGGCTTGCCATACCAGTAGTCTGCGCAGAGCTTTACTGATCTGAACATGACCGTTTTAACTCCATCAGGCGCACAAGAACTAAAAACTATGTATCGTTTTTATAGTAATTGATGCATTTAACGAACGAATACATACCAAATCCAAGTGCTGTTGTATTAATAGT
>NW_015571162.1:0-221 GCF_001515605.1 Sinocyclocheilus anshuiensis | reverse complement strand
TCACATGATCAGCTGCAACTGCAAACACTCTGAATGTGTACTGCGTTCCGGGAATCAAATAATTTATCTCGATGGAGGTGTTTTCAGCTGTCATATTGTTATTTTCATATTCTACACAGTAACGGGAGCTTTGGCCGTTTGGTTTTGTCCAGTTTAGTAAGACAGAGGATGCTGTAACATCAGCAGCTGTGAGGTTCATTATGATGTCAGGCTCTGTGAGT
>NW_015571161.1:0-221 GCF_001515605.1 Sinocyclocheilus anshuiensis | reverse complement strand
AGTGGTCAAGCAAACCACCAACCTGTGAACGTGAGTTGAATTTACACTGAGGAACATTTACAGACGCTGTTCAAACCTGCTTAAATTATTTACACTTTCCTTTGACATGTCTATGAATCTTTTTGCAGTTGTTCAATGTCCAGAGCTGATCAGTCCACAGGATGGCAAAATGCACTGCCAACATCCTATTGGCCGGTTCAGCTATCAATCCACCTGTGAGT
>NW_015571160.1:0-221 GCF_001515605.1 Sinocyclocheilus anshuiensis | reverse complement strand
TTTAGCAAAGTTAGGACATTCTTTGGAGCTTAAGAGTTGTTCAAATTAATGTATAGTTGTTGTTTTTCAGACACCCTGATCACTCTCTGCCTTTTTTGGAACAAGTAAGTTCATCATTTATGTTCATACCTTGTATGTTACAACCTTAGTATGTTACAACAAATAAAAAAATATTATGTTTTATGGGGTTTGTTTAATATCAGTTATAGTTTTTTTTTTTT
>NW_015571159.1:0-221 GCF_001515605.1 Sinocyclocheilus anshuiensis | reverse complement strand
CACAAAACTGTATAATTTGCACATCTTTTTAAGTTTAAGCCATTCAATACTCGCGTGCTCCTATGCGCTCACAGTGACATCCACAGCATGCATATCGCGCCGCCTCGCGAGTACCAAATTGAGTTCTTTTTTGTAGCTTGTTGTGCTTACGCAGCCAAATACACACAAAAAATTATGTCAAAATGGCCGTTCTGGCGATTATCCTCGTAAGCACAGTCGGT
>NW_015571158.1:0-221 GCF_001515605.1 Sinocyclocheilus anshuiensis | reverse complement strand
CTTGATTGCTGTGCACTTTTTTTCTGCACAGTGGCTGATTTGTAGCTTGTACCACCAAAAGATTCTCTGAGTTGTATTTTTTAGTATTTCCCATTCATTTCCTATGTCGGTCATTTTTGACCGGGAAGGAGCCAAGTGTGACTCTTTTTTTGACCCTTTAACATATCCGAATCATTTCCATGATTTTTTTTGTGTGTTCACATAGCTAATGCAACAAAAGT
>NW_015571157.1:0-221 GCF_001515605.1 Sinocyclocheilus anshuiensis | reverse complement strand
TGCAGTCTAACCTAAACTCCAGTGTAATACACTTGCAAAGAGCAGAAGTAGGGAGATATACTGAAGTCTTCTCATTTAAACCTTTAACGGTTACTTAAATTCAAGGATGCCAAAAAAGGAAATGGAAAATAACTGTTTACTTAACGCCACTGTACTATACTGGGCAATATTTATTGTAATTAATTCAGGGGAGCAGCATGAATAGTAGACCTTGGGTTTCT
>NW_015571156.1:0-221 GCF_001515605.1 Sinocyclocheilus anshuiensis | reverse complement strand
GTACATACCATTTTGGCCAGTCTGAAACACGGAAACTCAGAGAGAATCTCCTCTGTGCAGTGTTGGGACACAAAATTTCTCTGGTAGCATTTTATCAGTGCCATCCTTTCTTTGAGAAGCTCTATGTTTGGTCGAAGCTTCTCCGTTTCCTCCTTTATTATTCGCAGATGTTCCCTGATGCTTCGTTCGTCTTCTCCTGCATCAACCTATTGGGGTAATTA
>NW_015571155.1:0-221 GCF_001515605.1 Sinocyclocheilus anshuiensis | reverse complement strand
GACGAAAGTTCTCCAGCCGAACTGTTCACTTTTGTATTTGGGAAATGGGAAAAGATTATGAGGTGTTCTGCACAGAAATGGTTGATACGGCAAAGTACAAAATCTTCGCCAGATTTGAGAAAGAATAAGTCATCCTTCAGGGTCATAAATAAAAAAATCAATCGATGATAAAAATGCATTAAAAAATCAATAAAAACTTCAAGTGTCTCAATTAAAATGGT
>NW_015571154.1:0-221 GCF_001515605.1 Sinocyclocheilus anshuiensis | reverse complement strand
TGGACTTCTCGATGTGAGGAGCTGGTACACGGCTGGGGCTGATCCTGCCTATCAACCCCGTGAGAACGGCGAGGGAGAAATCACTGAAATGCGGCCGCTTGTTTCTTGGCCTCCTGGAATCTATGGACGACCGTGTTTACAGCGTCGCCGAACAGTCGAGAAGGCACTAGCGGGGTGTCAAGGAGAAAGACCCTGTCTTTATCGTTAATATTAGACAGGGT
>NW_015571153.1:0-221 GCF_001515605.1 Sinocyclocheilus anshuiensis | reverse complement strand
TAATTAGATACAAAATACACATCATTGGGAAGTGACAAGCTTTTTTTAAAGGTTGTTTGTTGGAGTCAAACAGGGTAGCGGTCCAATTAAACTACAGTATGAATGGTAGGTCTACATTAGGACTGTGCAATATGACCAAAAATAATATTACAATATATATTTATTTCTATATTATGTGATATTAATATATATCACAATATTCATTCAATGTTATTATTGGG
>NW_015571152.1:0-221 GCF_001515605.1 Sinocyclocheilus anshuiensis | reverse complement strand
AGCCATGTAAAATTAATGCAAGTTCAACTTTGAAAAAACATATCTGGAGACTTATGGCGGGGGGTTTTCCCCATCCCACTGCAACTCCTGTTTTTAAATGAAAAATGTATTCTGTGTGATTGGCTTTCAACCCTTTGTATTAAACTATGAATACGAACATGATGCTGTTTTGTTTGTAGTTGTTTAAGCACCTTAATTAATTATAATTGGTTTATAAACAT
>NW_015571151.1:0-221 GCF_001515605.1 Sinocyclocheilus anshuiensis | reverse complement strand
CATTGTTAAGTCACACACCAAAAGCCATAGGCCACTCCAAAACCCAGCCCCCACACTGGCCACACGTATGGAAAGTGGACCACAAGCCTGTGGCCAATTCAAAGCAGTTACCATATGGTCTAGCGGTTAGGATTTCTGGTTTTCCCCCAGGCGGCCCGGGTTCGACTGGGAATCGAGCCGCGGCAGTGAGAGCGCCGAATCCTAAACTGTAGACCACCAGG
>NW_015571150.1:0-221 GCF_001515605.1 Sinocyclocheilus anshuiensis | reverse complement strand
CCCTGCTGGTTGGAGCTGTCCCAAGATTGTCCACCCCTGTGCTGTAAACTTGTTTTCAATAAATCGTTTCACTCACTCTGCATTTGGGTCCCTTCCTGTTGACCATGACGATGTATGTCTATATCACACTTTAACATTTAAATGAATGTTTTAAAATGTTATCAAATGAAAATTTTAAGTTAAAACATGGACAAATATGATATTCCTTGAAAACAATGTTT
>NW_015571149.1:0-220 GCF_001515605.1 Sinocyclocheilus anshuiensis | reverse complement strand
TCAAATGTCAAACGTTTCTGCTTTAATGACAGAAGTATTCAAATATAGCATTTAAAGAGTGGGAAAATATGTTCAGATACTACAATTAATGTCAAAGATTTTTTATAATTATATTTTCTGAAATTCGTTCAGATAACTTAAATATCCGAAGTAACTAAACTTGTCATTTTAAGTCAAGCATAAACATACTCTTTTTTTTTTTTTTTTTTTTTTTTTTTAA
>NW_015571148.1:0-221 GCF_001515605.1 Sinocyclocheilus anshuiensis | reverse complement strand
GGCGCTGTAGCCTGTAGTGCAGTATATAACCCCTGATTTACACCGTCGCAGCCACTCACGCCGCGGCACGTTTCAGAAGTGGCTCTCTGCGCTGTTTTGCTAAAGATAGGTGCCTATCTGTTTTTGACGGACGCTGCGTTCAAGCCGCACAGAAAATACAAAATAAAAACTCTAACTATATACTCTACAAAACTGGCACAATTGTAAATAAGTTACTTGTT
>NW_015571147.1:0-221 GCF_001515605.1 Sinocyclocheilus anshuiensis | reverse complement strand
GTAGCACGTGCGACATATATGTCGCACTGTACAGCCCTGATATATCTCCAAATTAAAAGTTTTTGTTTATATAATATATGTGTGTGTACTGTGTATATCTATTTTTTTAAAGACACACACATACAGTATATATTTAGAAAATGTTTATATGTATTTACATGTATTTATCATATAATTTATATTATATACACTGAACAAAATTATAAACGCAACACTTTTGT
>NW_015571146.1:0-221 GCF_001515605.1 Sinocyclocheilus anshuiensis | reverse complement strand
AAACTTCAAACGGCAAACGAAACAAAAGTGTAACAAAACAGCGCTTCTCATTTGAGCTGCTTATCAGCTCGGACCAATAACTGAGCGCAGCGCAAACGATCAGAGCTCAGAACAGAACCAATGCTTATCTCGCGACACTGTTACTGCTGCGAGATCCAGAGAGAAGAGCTTGAATTCTGCACAGAATTATCTGTTATAAACAGATCAAACAGCGCTGATGT
>NW_015571145.1:0-221 GCF_001515605.1 Sinocyclocheilus anshuiensis | reverse complement strand
TTATTTATGCTGTTATAATTTTGCAGTGTAAATGCATTCATGCTACATTTAAGCTACATTGAACGGTCTGTGTAAATGCATCTTAATGCCACTGCATCCACTTCTGTTTCTTCTGCAGTGAAGGACTACTGGAAAGATCGGTTTTGTAGATACTGATTTATTTTGATTGATAACAGCTAGGGCTGGGCGATATAGCTAAAAAATATATCAACGATATATGT
>NW_015571144.1:0-221 GCF_001515605.1 Sinocyclocheilus anshuiensis | reverse complement strand
GAAAATTCTATCATTGACTCACCCTCAACTTGTTCAGAACCTGTATGAGTTTCTTTCTTGTGCTGAACACAAAAGACAATATTTTTAAGAATGTTGGTAACCAAACAGTTTCTGGCCCCCACTGACTTCCACAGTATTTTTTTTTCTACTATGGAAGTCAACACAGAACATCAACCGTTTCATTACCAACATTCTTCAAAATATCTTCCTTTATGTTCACC
>NW_015571143.1:0-218 GCF_001515605.1 Sinocyclocheilus anshuiensis | reverse complement strand
CATGAGCTGCGCAATGTTGCGACACGCGCTCGCTTTGCTCTTGGCGTTGCTGTGGAAAGGTAAGTTGCAATTCTTAGCATTCTTCTGTAGAGAACATGTTCCTTACTCGTTCCTTGCCCCATTCTTTGCTGGGACCTGGAGTGGAATACTAATGCGACTCCGGGGGTCTACCTGCCAATGAATCATGTGTGTGTGTGTGTGTGTGTGTGTGTGTGTAT
>NW_015571142.1:0-221 GCF_001515605.1 Sinocyclocheilus anshuiensis | reverse complement strand
TCCCTAATGTTAACAAACAAGTGCAACACCAAAATGGCACAGCTGATTTTTTTTTTTAAATGTTACAAATTTGAAAGTGAGACAATGCCATTATCTTGAGTTGACAAGTGTGAAACGATTTCATTATTATTACATTTTTAATCATATTATCCATCCTTAAATCTTTCTTTCACTGTCAAAAGTCTGGGTCTCGCTGTCTCTCTCAGGCTGCGCTGCAGTGT
>NW_015571141.1:0-221 GCF_001515605.1 Sinocyclocheilus anshuiensis | reverse complement strand
ATATATATATATATATATCTATATATATATATATATATATATACACTACCACTCAAACGTTTGGGAACAGAACGATTTTTTATGTTTTTTACAGGAGTTTCTTCTGCTCATCACGGCTGCATTTACTTGATCAAAAATGTAGTATTGTGAAATATTATTATGATTTAAAATAACGGTTTTCTATTTTAATATACATTAAACTGTAATGTATTTCTGTGATG
>NW_015571140.1:0-221 GCF_001515605.1 Sinocyclocheilus anshuiensis | reverse complement strand
CATATATATATGTATAGGGATGTATATGTGTGTTTTTTTTTTTAATTGCCAGCCACCGCCAGCATTTTTGATAATTTTCACTAAAATTTGATCATTTTCATGGCCCCCAGAATATCTGAATCTGCTTTATTCTAGTGTCAAGTATTCGTTTTTTTATTTTTATTTATCAAGACTCGAATGCAGGTACCTTTAATTAAAATTTGAGCAAAAAGCTGAGAAAA
>NW_015571139.1:0-221 GCF_001515605.1 Sinocyclocheilus anshuiensis | reverse complement strand
GTGTGAGCGTGTGAGAGAGTGTGTATATAGTGTGTGTGAGTATAGTGTGTGTGAGTGTGTGCATGTGTGTGTGAGCGCGTGTGTATGTGTGTGTGTGTGTGGTGTGTGTGAGAGAGCGTGTGTGTGTGTGTGAGTGTGAGCGTGTGAGTGTGTGTGAGTGTGAGCGTGTGAGTGTGAGAGTGTGTGTGTGTGAGTGTGAGCGCGTGTGTGTGTGTGTGTGT
>NW_015571138.1:0-221 GCF_001515605.1 Sinocyclocheilus anshuiensis | reverse complement strand
TCAGATCAGGTCCGAGGACTGGTTTGTCACAATCGATCTAAAAGATGCATACTTCCATGTCTCCATCCTTGCTCATCCTTTTGGCCTGCTGTACATGAGACCCCTACATTGGTGGCTCAAGACCAAGGGGTTTTCCCCGAGGGGGAATCCGCTTTGCATGATCAAGGTCACGCAGAGATGCTTTCGTGCCTTAGACATGTGGAGGAAACCTTGGTTCTTGT
>NW_015571137.1:0-221 GCF_001515605.1 Sinocyclocheilus anshuiensis | reverse complement strand
ATAGAAAGTTCAAAAGAACAGTATTTATTTGAAATACAAATCTTTAGTAAGAATAGAAATGTCTTTACTGTCACTTTTGATCGATTTAATAAACCCTTGCTGAATAAAAGTAATAGTGTATTTCAAAAACCGACCCCAAACTTTTGAACTGAAGTGTTTGAATGTTTGGCTGTGTTCCTCTCAAGCATACGAACCGGACAGAGCGTCGTAGAACTCCTCTT
>NW_015571136.1:0-221 GCF_001515605.1 Sinocyclocheilus anshuiensis | reverse complement strand
CAAAAAGCCAATTTCTTAATTGCATACTATAATTGTGAAGCTTAAAATTGTTTTGTATCAGTACTATTAGCACTAATAAGGAGCAGCAGGCCTGTACATCCTGGGAACTGATGTAGAATGCCTAATTGGTTGACTTTTCCGTGCCTAATGGACGATTCTCTTAATTAAAAAGACACTGCAGAAAATGTTATAGATCAGATACGGCAGAGAGAGGGAAAAAA
>NW_015571135.1:0-221 GCF_001515605.1 Sinocyclocheilus anshuiensis | reverse complement strand
CCACTCTTTTATCTGAAAAGCAAAAACAGAAGTTATTTTACAAAACTCAGCAATCTGCAACAAAGTGAGAACAAAACTCATCTCCAATCACCTGTCAGCAGAATAGGATTGGAGAGATGGAAAAGGAGAAAAGCACAAGAGCTTAAAGGGAGAGCTGTAACATAGCCACATATTTATTATAGCCTACTAAAATATAGGCTATTCGAACCAAATGTATATAC
>NW_015571134.1:0-221 GCF_001515605.1 Sinocyclocheilus anshuiensis | reverse complement strand
TCCAGTGTGGATTCTCATGTGACGTTGAAGTCCAGTTTTAATTGAGAATCTCTTTTCACACTGATCACACACGAACGGCTTCTCTCCAGTGTGGATCCTCGTGTGAATCTTAAGGTCTTTTTTTTCTTTAAAGCTATTTCCACATTGATCACATGTGAACGGCTTCTCTCCAGTGTGGATTTTCATGTCTTTTATGTTTTGAAGAGTCCACAAAACTCCTT
>NW_015571133.1:0-221 GCF_001515605.1 Sinocyclocheilus anshuiensis | reverse complement strand
TAAATAAACCAATACAAAACAACAACATACTTTCACATTTCATTTGTAATTAATGAAACACTGAATGCAATGCATTTTGATGTGGGGAAAGCTTGTCCATGTACGTGTTTTTAAAAAATGAATAATTAAAACACTGCCTTATCAAAACAATGGAAAGGCACAGCATATGTATCCTGATTTGGTCCATATGCATTTTGAATGTTATAGGGTTTATAATGCTT
>NW_015571132.1:0-221 GCF_001515605.1 Sinocyclocheilus anshuiensis | reverse complement strand
CCCAATTAGACCCAGAGAATATGCCATTGTAATGGACGCTATACCATTAAGGTATTATGTCTTCTTAAAAATGAATGTAATAAACCCCATTTTCATTACATTCAAATTTTCTTGAAATATTACAGGGTGGCCGTGGGTCCTTAAAAAGTCTTAAATAAAGTTTTCCTAAAATAAGACCTTAAAAAGTCTTAAATTCAGATTCAGTAGGTCTTAAATATTTT
>NW_015571131.1:0-221 GCF_001515605.1 Sinocyclocheilus anshuiensis | reverse complement strand
CAGTTGTGATGTGACGTGACTCTGGATGATCAGCTGTGATGTGACTTGACTCATGACGATCGGTGATGATTTGACTTGCCTCATGACGATCAGTGATGACTTGATTTGACTCAGAATGATAAGCGATGACTTGACTTGACTCATGAAGGGCAGCATTGACATGACGGAGCATTCTAGCCATTTTGTGAACAGGCTCCGCTGTCGCCGCCATTATGTGAGCG
>NW_015571130.1:0-221 GCF_001515605.1 Sinocyclocheilus anshuiensis | reverse complement strand
GTGGAGGAAGTGACTGACCCAGATGTAGTGCTTCATAATTTGCTGAGAAATGCTTTGCTGGGTGTGCCAGGCCCTCCTAAAAAGGGCTCCGAGCTGGTGAAAGTGATGGGACTGTCCAACTATCACTGCAAGCTGCTGTCTCCCATCCTCACCCGCTATGGCATGGACAAACAGACAGGCACTGCCAAACTCTTGAAGGAAATGAACCAGGGAGAGATCTT
>NW_015571129.1:0-221 GCF_001515605.1 Sinocyclocheilus anshuiensis | reverse complement strand
ATTAACCCACACAGATAGCAGTAATTGCTCTAGTGTGTCGTCCCAATGGGTTTATGTGTGTGTGTGCGCACACAGTTTGGCATCAGGATTCAGGGTTTTTTCTTGTTGTGAATTCCTGTTGAGACTTTCTCCTTATCTGTCATAAAAAACACATGTACTTGTTTATTTGGGTCTTATTTTGGTGGCATGAACAGGAATGGTGAGTAATTTGAAGTATAGCA
>NW_015571128.1:0-221 GCF_001515605.1 Sinocyclocheilus anshuiensis | reverse complement strand
CTTGTTACTCGCATCGACTTCAAGAATGAACGGCAATGAGAAATCAGCATATGCAAGGATGGGCGCAGTTGTGAGCTTCTGTTTTAAAGTGTCGAAACTTATGACAATGCTCAGTCCATGCACTGGAAAAATTCTGCCCTGACGGTTTCTTGGGCCTGTCACCAGCTTATGTAGATGGGCTGCCAATTTGGCAAACCCCTCCACAAAGCGGCGGTAGTAAC
>NW_015571127.1:0-221 GCF_001515605.1 Sinocyclocheilus anshuiensis | reverse complement strand
TTACAAAAGCACATTTTGTTGTTATTGTGAGTGCACACAAATAAACGTAGTCTATACAGATTTGAAAGCTGTATTACTCTTGTCTGTATGAGCAAAAATGAGGGAGTATTTTAGGAGTTATTGAGCGCACCGGTGCCTCCATCTGTCCTGCAGTGAGCGTGCGCTACTGTTCACAGTCCACACAGACACTTGAACAGCGCACATTTCTCTAGGTTAACATT
>NW_015571126.1:0-221 GCF_001515605.1 Sinocyclocheilus anshuiensis | reverse complement strand
TGCACTTTGGATGGGATAAATGCAGAGCACTAATTCCGAGTATATACTTGGCCACATGTCACGTCACTTTCACTTTTCACTTTCATCATCTATAGCCTATATTTATTTCACTATGTGTAATTCCTCATCTGCAAATATTTCATCCGCTTTCTAATGTTGAATGGGCCTGAAAAGACCGCAGTGTAGGGTATGAGACTGAATCAGACAATTTAAGATTCGAT
>NW_015571125.1:0-221 GCF_001515605.1 Sinocyclocheilus anshuiensis | reverse complement strand
CTCGTCGCCTCAGGGTCCACAGAGAAAAACTCTTGTGGTTCCTTCGGCGACGATGTTCTCAGCTTGATGTGCAGAAAAGAGACTTCATTTGGAGATTCTGTGGGCCACATATGGTTTAGATCTCCTGATGAGGAACTATCTAGCCGATGCGATGCCCTCAGCCTTTTCTCCTTTATTGGAATTAGAGGAGATCTCGCAGACCTTTTCTGCACTTGAGCATT
>NW_015571124.1:0-221 GCF_001515605.1 Sinocyclocheilus anshuiensis | reverse complement strand
TCGCTAACTATCAGAAGACAGTAACCGGTTTTAAACTCCAGTTGCAACACTGCGTTACAATGTTCTATTCTATGACATTAACGATGTAATTCATACTATTTACTTTTTAATAAAATTTATTAAAATACATTTTAATGACAAACGACGAGAAACAGGTGAATAAATACTGACAGTCTATGTTTAATGTTAAGAAATTATTATTTCAAGACATGTAAAGCATT
>NW_015571123.1:0-221 GCF_001515605.1 Sinocyclocheilus anshuiensis | reverse complement strand
TCTGGTTGTAAGGCTAAAATTGACATTTCCTGTAAACTTATCCCTAAATTCTGATTGGTTAATTGGAATGTTGATCCAGGAACATGTTGCACTTGGTGATATCACATTCACTGTGAAACTTCCATCTCTGAAAAGCCCCGAATTTGCTCTTTACAGGACATCCAGATTTAAAACTATGACATGTAAGGTCTCAGAGAAATTCACTAAAATATAATGTCCTC
>NW_015571122.1:0-221 GCF_001515605.1 Sinocyclocheilus anshuiensis | reverse complement strand
TCTATTATACAGAGATTTAAGGAAAAAAATCCATGACTTTTCCAAGACTTTTCCAGGCCTGGGAATGGCTGTTTTACAATTTAATGACTTTTCATGACCGTAAGAGGATGCACACTGTTAATCACGTAAGCTGGTCCTCCATTGCACAAATGTTCCGTTACCTCTCCCTCCTCTAGTCATGCCGGATCCGTCACCCCACTTTGTTCCGGGACCTCGCAATT
>NW_015571121.1:0-221 GCF_001515605.1 Sinocyclocheilus anshuiensis | reverse complement strand
TCTTGGCATGCATATGCATACACAGGTGTTTTATCCTTGTCTACTCTACTTGTTATTCATAAGCTTACCCCCAGCATTTATGAAAAAATGACTCCAGACTGTACTGCATCTAAATTCAACACTTGGTCTTTGTGGTCAGTGTTTCCAGCAAATGATTTTTCCGTTAATTATATCTATTTGTTTTCTTTGAAGTAATGCCCATTTCTTTGATGTGAATCAGT
>NW_015571120.1:0-221 GCF_001515605.1 Sinocyclocheilus anshuiensis | reverse complement strand
GAGAATATGAACAGTTAATAGGGGAATGTAACAGGGCTGTTAATGTAGTGGGCAAACAAGAGGTTACTTCCATGGTAAGCCACATGGGTGAACACTGAAGCTGGAGTTGGTTTAGCCAGTATTGAAAGACTCTGAAGTTAGCGGCCCAGTAGTAATACTGAAAGTTGGGTAAGGCCATACCTCCAAGAGACTTGGGTCGTTGAAGAAGTGCTTTAAAAATT
>NW_015571119.1:0-221 GCF_001515605.1 Sinocyclocheilus anshuiensis | reverse complement strand
TTGACTTATCCTCTCCAAATAATTCCTTGACAATCTCTGTTGCGCATGGTAAAATCAAAGTTTCAGCAATTGTATGCCCTTTCTTTGCTTTGGCGATTTTTTCAGCAACTGTATACGATATTTTTAAAAGTTTCTTGTCAGTAGCTGTGACTTCCCTCATCTCATTTTGGGAGTGTGTCAATTCTTTTGCCTTGCGCTCAAAAAATGCCCTGGGCTTGTCG
>NW_015571118.1:0-221 GCF_001515605.1 Sinocyclocheilus anshuiensis | reverse complement strand
AATCTGTAAAGACTCTACGTTTATTTGTGTGCACTCACAATACCGAGCTTTTGTAAAATAATGAAAGCAAACAGGATATGCGCTTTCTGCCGTCTCGGTCTGTGAACTTGAATGCGAAACTCTGTATATCTTTGCCTTACAGACATTCAAAATATATCTATAGCGAGTGAAATGTATACTTTCAAATGAAACAATTCAAATGGAAAACAAATTCTCAGATT
>NW_015571117.1:0-221 GCF_001515605.1 Sinocyclocheilus anshuiensis | reverse complement strand
TGGTACCTCACGATTCAATTCAGATCAGTTCTTGAGGTCACGATTCAATTTAAAAACGATTCAAGATTTTAAATCAAATTTCAGATTGTTTTAGGCAGATTTGATTTCCCTATTTGACTGCAGTAGACAGTTTAATAGATATTGAAGAAAAAATCTCACTAAATTAAATGTAATCCTTGAAATTAGTTTATTCTTCCCATTTTATTCAACCCAATATTTCA
>NW_015571116.1:0-221 GCF_001515605.1 Sinocyclocheilus anshuiensis | reverse complement strand
TGAAAATTCAGCTTTGCATCACATAAATAAATTACATTTTAAAATATATTAAAATAGAAAATGACCATTACCATTTAAAAATGGTAATAATACTTCACAATAATACTGTTTTTACTTTATGTTCAATCAAATAAATGCAGCTTTTGTGAGCATAATAGACTTAATAAATATATATGTATATATATATATATATATACACACAACAGTTCGTTCTGGTTCTC
>NW_015571115.1:0-221 GCF_001515605.1 Sinocyclocheilus anshuiensis | reverse complement strand
TATATATATATATATATAATTTATTTATTTTTTTACTGGTGAACTTTTATCCCTAAAAAATACTATATTATTATAGGTTTTTAAAAATAAATTAACTATACATATATATTATATTGTTCATTTTTTAATTTTTAATTTAACTGTTTAAAAAGGTGCACCAGTAAAGACGTGTTTTTTTTTTTCATGATAATAATCATTTTAAATAGTTCTAACTCAGAATT
>NW_015571114.1:0-221 GCF_001515605.1 Sinocyclocheilus anshuiensis | reverse complement strand
ATATCTATTATTTTATATATATTATTTTCTGTATGATTTTGGCATGGCACCAAGAGAACAAGAGGAAGCTGAATTAATGTTAAAGGGTTACACTACAGTGCTGCCACAAATGCTGTCTAGGTAGGCAGCTCACTAGGTTTTGAGACACAGCCGCAGACTTCAGCGAGCTCTCCTCGATTAATCTAATCGATAATCCCTCATCGATGAGCTTCAGAGGAATT
>NW_015571113.1:0-221 GCF_001515605.1 Sinocyclocheilus anshuiensis | reverse complement strand
GCGCGCACACAGTTAAGCATTGCTACCTTGACAATGCAGCCTGTTAATTATCATAATAAAATACAGTCAGTCCAACATGAAAAAAAAAAAAATTATGCAGTAAAAAAAAATATATGTAGTAAAAAATATGTAGTAAAATCTGGGTATTGGAACGCAAGTGAAGTACAAAATAAATCATATTTTGGCATTCAAATACATCGCGAATACGGAAACATTTGATT
>NW_015571112.1:0-221 GCF_001515605.1 Sinocyclocheilus anshuiensis | reverse complement strand
AATGCCTGATTCTGGTAAAGAGAGCTGATGTAACAGTCTGACAGCACTGTCTGTGACTTTTCACTGTTTATGTCACTCCGCTTGTCTGTGTTTGCATGTGTATGGTAGACTGTCAGTGGCTGTTTCTGAAGACTTTTACGGGGCTTTTCACACTGCGCTTACGTTCAGCATGCACACGCTTTCTACTGAACGTAAACAACGCTGATTACGTTGATTACGTT
>NW_015571111.1:0-221 GCF_001515605.1 Sinocyclocheilus anshuiensis | reverse complement strand
TTTTTCCTGAAACAGAAACAGAATAATCATCAGCACACAGAGTGTTCATCACAGTGAACAGGTGTAGGTGTGAGTGAATCACCTGTTGAACGCTGCTGTGATTGGGAGGATTGGGTCGATCTGTGCTGCAGATTTCACAGCCGGGTCTCGTAGGCTTATTTATGAATGTACAGGAAGAACAGGACCAGCCTGACTAAAGAGAGAGATGAAAATACTCTATT
>NW_015571110.1:0-221 GCF_001515605.1 Sinocyclocheilus anshuiensis | reverse complement strand
CCACCAGCACAAAATAGGGGAAGGTGGCAGTCACATACACCACCTAATATCAGAGGAAAGATGGGAAATTAATTTTTGTGTGTAGAACATATTCTCATCTGCTCTGAAATGGCTTCATATGAAGTCCACACCAGGGTTATTGAAGTTAATCAAAACTAAAACCATAAAAACATTTCCGTTACTTGAGGTAAAATATATGAAAATAAAATAAAATATTTAAA
>NW_015571109.1:0-221 GCF_001515605.1 Sinocyclocheilus anshuiensis | reverse complement strand
ATATATAGGCAAGGCAAGTTTATTTATATAGCACATTTCATACACGATTACAATTCAAAGTGCTTTACATAAAAGGAATAAAAACATCATAAAAATAATCACAACAATAAAAGCAAAGCATAATTTTAAAATGATAAAAAAAAAGATTTAACATTTGTGTATAGTGTAAATCTGATTGATTGTAGTTTCTGTTAATATTTTGAATTAGTTGTTTTTATATT
>NW_015571108.1:0-221 GCF_001515605.1 Sinocyclocheilus anshuiensis | reverse complement strand
TAAAGCACTCGCATTGAACAAAGAGTGACTGGTTTGTCCACGTATAGTTGTTTTTTTTTCTCTCTCATCGCTCTTGTTGTAATGTATTGAGAAGCCAGAATTTGTATCCATCAACAGAAACATGCATTAGACGAACTCTAACAAACCATATTACAGATGCATTGTCAGATTTAAGCTGAACTGCGGTCCTAGTGCATGCCGAACCGTGTGTGGAGAACGGT
>NW_015571107.1:0-221 GCF_001515605.1 Sinocyclocheilus anshuiensis | reverse complement strand
TGAATCCATTTCACTGCTTCTCTCTCTTCTTTTGTGAAACTCACACCCAGCTTTAGCACCAGCAGAAACACATGAGGACCAGGAGAGGACATCTCTACAGACTTTTCTATTTCATCCTTCAGCTGTTGTTTATCCATAGCTGTGTTAGATAGTCCTGGAGTGTCAATTATAGAGACGGTTTTTCCATCCACCACTCCTTCCTGTTTCTCACATGATTTATT
>NW_015571106.1:0-221 GCF_001515605.1 Sinocyclocheilus anshuiensis | reverse complement strand
AGTATCCTTTGACAGCTGCGCACGATTACCCATCAGCCCTCAAACCATGCTGAAATCACACTCTAGTTTAGTCTGTGTGCACGAGATCAGCCCTTCAAATATCACCAGCAGAAATCCTGTTTATTCACACATTTGTAACTGGATGATGTTTGGCCAGGTGGCGCTGTAAGCACACGTGTGTGTGTGTGTGCGTGAGTGTGTGCGTGCGTGTGTGTGTGCGT
>NW_015571105.1:0-221 GCF_001515605.1 Sinocyclocheilus anshuiensis | reverse complement strand
ACTGAATTTAGGGACCGTCTCTAAAGTTACATACGACATTGGTAAATTAAACACTTTCTGACTTAAATAGCATTTGAACAAAATCTCCACTGAAACAGTGATTTTGCCTAACGCACTTTACCTCAGTATTTCACCTTAATTCGCTGTTGAGGTTAAATAACGAGTCGCCAGAGGAACTAACTTGCATTAAAGGGCAGCAAAACGTACAAACGTGTTTCTCG
>NW_015571104.1:0-221 GCF_001515605.1 Sinocyclocheilus anshuiensis | reverse complement strand
GAGAAAGGAAAAAATTAAATTGCATCATATGACCCCTTTAATATTTTAAATTAGCTTTTAATTTTTTTTCCCAGTTTTTTTTATTTCTCTATATAGCTTTAATTAATATTTATTTCAGTTATAATTTTAGACAACATTTCCAGTTTTAGTTTTTCATCTAATATTTATATTTTATTTTATTTCATATTTATTTTTAATTACTGAAACGATTTACATTTGTT
>NW_015571103.1:0-221 GCF_001515605.1 Sinocyclocheilus anshuiensis | reverse complement strand
TCCAGTAGAGAAATATATATTTCCATATCAATGTTCAGGTTACAAGGTTGTTGTCTTCACAATAACACAACAGATACATGCTACTGTATGCTTTAAGAATATGCTCACCCCCCCTTTTAAAACAAAGCTAATGTTATAGCACATAAGCATATGTACTTGATCCCAGATGAAGCTGTCCTTACTTTGGTTTGGTTTTCCTACACTCTAAAAAATGCTGGGTT
>NW_015571102.1:0-221 GCF_001515605.1 Sinocyclocheilus anshuiensis | reverse complement strand
GCTGATAAAAACATCACAATAATTCACAAGTAATCCACACCACTCTAATCAATCAACATCAATAAATATCTTATGAAGCGAAAAGCTGCATGTTTGCAAAAACAAATTCATCATTAAGGCTCTAAACTGTTGCTTCTGGACAAAATACAAGTCCATAATAATTTTTTTTCTCTTTCGTCCTCTCACATCAAAATCCACTAACATATTTGTTTAGAACTGTT
>NW_015571101.1:0-221 GCF_001515605.1 Sinocyclocheilus anshuiensis | reverse complement strand
AAAAGCCCTCTATCCATAATTTTGCATAAAATGAACAGAAATATGTACAACTCAAGCATCAACCATTTACAAAGCAGTCCAAAATGGTGGATTTTAATGTGAGAGGGCAATTTTTTCTTAAATGCATGCAGCTTTTCACTTGACAAGATGTTAATTGATGGACTGGAGTCTTGTGGATTTCTTCATTAATTTGCAGCATTGCTCCATTAGATGCTAGTGTT
>NW_015571100.1:0-221 GCF_001515605.1 Sinocyclocheilus anshuiensis | reverse complement strand
TGGCATGTAAATGTTTTCAGGCCAGGACTCTTATCAAACATGTGACGATTGGGGCAGACCGGATATTGTATGTTCAAGTTAATGTAAAACAAGTAATTTCTTGTTGCCAGGAGGTGGCGCTATGATTATAACCGAATATTGGGCTTGAGATGTGTTAAGGTCAGGACTCTTATCAAATATGTGAAGTTTAGGGCAGATCAGACATTGCATGTTTAAGTTAC
>NW_015571099.1:0-221 GCF_001515605.1 Sinocyclocheilus anshuiensis | reverse complement strand
GTTTGGACTAAAGAAGACAAAGAGATCAACTCCCCGAACCTGCTGCGAATGATCCGCCACACCACCAACCTCACGCTGTGGTTCGAGAAGTACGCTCTCGTGTGTTTAATTCAGAGCCGTATCACTCACATGTGTGTGGGTTTCTGACGGTTTCTCGTGTTTCTCAGGTGCATCGTAGAAACGGAGAACGTGGAGGAGCGTGTGTCCATCATATCGCGCAT
>NW_015571098.1:0-221 GCF_001515605.1 Sinocyclocheilus anshuiensis | reverse complement strand
CCGACGTGACGTCGAGAGTGACCGACTGAAAGGGAAACAGTGTTTTTGCCTGCAGTGTCTCCCCTTAAGGTTATTCTCTTGCTGGCTTTCTATGTTATTACGAAGCTCCACAGCCGCTTCAGGAAGCATTCACTTATTTGGCTCAGTTCCAAATACCGACAACCTTGTCCAGAGGTCATCAATTAGCACACTGCAGCCTAGATCCAGACCCAAGATTTGTT
>NW_015571097.1:0-221 GCF_001515605.1 Sinocyclocheilus anshuiensis | reverse complement strand
TATGCCGGTTTCTCCGGTAGTGGGCGGAGCTAATGCGCAAACAGCAATCTCATTGGCTGGCGCTCATCTATACCGTCCCGGTTTTGAGGGGGCAAAGTTCTAAGTTCAGTTAAAATGACAATTATGCATTCATACATGGTTACCAAGTCTTAATTCTAAATACTAAAGTTATATTTTATTATAATGCTTGACTGACTGATGTTAAGAGTGTACTTTCAGAT
>NW_015571096.1:0-221 GCF_001515605.1 Sinocyclocheilus anshuiensis | reverse complement strand
GGGTGGGAGGTAGACTCTGCCGTTCAATCTTTCCAGACTCTGTGAAACATCCTATAATAATTCCAAAGAATCATCAGATTACTGAATTGATTGTTGCTCACTTTCACAACAAAGTTGCACACCAAGGGAAAGGATTCACTATAAATGAGATAAGATCTAATGGCTTTTGGATCCCAGGAATCAACAGAATTGTGACATCTTATATTAGAAGTTGTATTGTT
>NW_015571095.1:0-221 GCF_001515605.1 Sinocyclocheilus anshuiensis | reverse complement strand
GAGTGAACGGCCATTGAACAAAAAGAAGAAGAAGAAGAAGAAGAAGAAGAAGAAGTCAACATCCGACCAGTAGTAAGCGCTTTCGCTTTGTGACGAGAGACGTGTTGTGTTGTCACCTTTGAGGAAGATGTCAGCGCACGATCACCTGTCTTTCTGTCTGTGCGATTTAATCAGGTAAACATTAGGGGTGTAACGGTACACGTATTCGTACCGAACCGTTT
>NW_015571094.1:0-221 GCF_001515605.1 Sinocyclocheilus anshuiensis | reverse complement strand
ATCAGACAATGTATGTGGATGTTATTAGACACTTCCTGTTTCTCACTTCTCACCATAACTTCATCGCCATGCCACGGGCAAACCGTTCGAGATATCAAAAATCCCTTCGCAATTTGACATCCCCAATCTCTTGAGATCATGTTCACCGAGTTTGATGGCAATCGGTTGGAAATCCTCAACATTAAAGTTTTTAAATATACTTTTATATTGCAATAATTTCA
>NW_015571093.1:0-221 GCF_001515605.1 Sinocyclocheilus anshuiensis | reverse complement strand
GAAAGTTACTTTTAAAAGTAATGCATTATAATATTGCATTACTCCCTAAAAAAGTAACTAATTGCATTACTTAGTTACTTTTTTATGGAAAGTAATGTGTTGCATTACTTTTGTGTTACTTTTGCTTTACTTTTTTTCATCTGGGCTGGGCTTGCTTTTATATATATATATATATATAACGGAGGCCAGCGAGTAGGTGCTGTGCAGGTAAACCTCACTCC
>NW_015571092.1:0-221 GCF_001515605.1 Sinocyclocheilus anshuiensis | reverse complement strand
GGCCATGCAAGAAATTCCAGGCTGATAAGTTCAAAGTGACATTATGTCCATGAGAATAAGCATAGAACTGGCAATTTTCTGAGGTTTTTTTTTAGTTTAATGTGAGCCAGACTGTCTGTGAATACCTCTGGCTCCATCAGTAAACGTCCCAGTGGCCTAAAGGGTTATGGCATTAATCTCTTATGGCATTGTGTTCAAGTCCCACCTGAATTGTTTTTGTT
>NW_015571091.1:0-221 GCF_001515605.1 Sinocyclocheilus anshuiensis | reverse complement strand
GCCCTCATCTTGTACCTGTGTCTCTTGGGGGCCCAGAGATGGATAATACACATTATGTAATGGTCAGAAATTGCACATTTTATTTAATGCCTATTATGGCACCACTTTACTCTAAGGACTAACATTTAATTGCTTATTGTTGCACACTATGATCTACCTCATTGCAATGTTTGCAAACTCAGCAAATGCTGCACACATTGTCTGTTGCATTATGTTGTTAG
>NW_015571090.1:0-221 GCF_001515605.1 Sinocyclocheilus anshuiensis | reverse complement strand
TCCTGCGCTCATACGGCTTCAGTCTACTGTATATAACAGCATGCTGGGCTACTGACTGCGCAGCTACAGATGCCGTATGCATCAAATAGCTATTGATTTTCACATGTAGCACTTGTTCTGTGCAGAGGAAGAACTCTGAACACCAATGATCTGATTATTAGCCGACTCTCTTCATTTGCACACATCAAACGAGAGACGCTCGGCGGAGAGAGCGATGATTC
>NW_015571089.1:0-221 GCF_001515605.1 Sinocyclocheilus anshuiensis | reverse complement strand
ACAAGCTTGTCCTTGGAGCGAATAGATGGGGTCTCAAATGAGACGATGATTGAGAGAATGAGAATGGACCTGGTGAAAGTGGATTAGCTGGGAAAGGTTGCCACATCTTTTTAAATTTTATCTTTTGGGCTTTTATTTATAGGACAGTAAAGTGCATACAGAAAATAGGAGCATCAAAATGGAGAATGACATCCTTTATACAAATGAATATGATGCTTGCA
>NW_015571088.1:0-221 GCF_001515605.1 Sinocyclocheilus anshuiensis | reverse complement strand
AGAGAGAGAGAGCATGTAGAATAGAGATTGAGATTTATAAACCTAATTTAATAAAATATAAGACTGATAATCATGATTCAACAAACAAATACAAGTGTTATTTTTGACTTATAAGACAGAAAATTACATTTAAGAGGCACTGAGCATACAAATATTTAGCCAAGTTTATAGTTATATACATATTGTATATACTTTTTATATAATTTTAAAGAAAAACATTT
>NW_015571087.1:0-221 GCF_001515605.1 Sinocyclocheilus anshuiensis | reverse complement strand
ACATAAACACATTTCATTACACCAAATACACAAAATACTGTTCTTATTAGCAACATCATATAACCCCTTTAAATATTTGTATATATGCATATTGTGCAATAAAAATTAAATGTTGTTTCTGTTAGACACAATAAACAACTTTAAAGGAATAGTTGTATATTTCTCCATTGCTTTTAATTTATGTCATTGGCAATGCTTCTTTTTTTTTTTTTTTTTTTTTT
>NW_015571086.1:0-221 GCF_001515605.1 Sinocyclocheilus anshuiensis | reverse complement strand
AACTGGTTATCATAGTAACATGTTTTGTAATGATGTAGTCACATTCATCATTGCTCGTTATTCCTGTAGGAATCTGCGCGATTGGGAATTTTGAGTGAGGGCGAAAAAGATCCCCACACAGATTTTTCTCATTTTCAAGTTGATCACTTGAATTCACCTTGCTGACCAACAGACCTTGCTTGGTTTGAAAGTGAGTTCTGTACATCACTACGCTTGACAAC
>NW_015571085.1:0-220 GCF_001515605.1 Sinocyclocheilus anshuiensis | reverse complement strand
GACTTATGACTGGTTTTGTGCTCCAGGGTCATATATATATATATACTCAGTGATCACTTTATTAGGGACACCTGCTTAAAGGGATAGTTCATCCAAAAATGTAAATTCTGAAAATTCTGTGGGCCTTGAACGTGGTAGTCCCGTTGCTGTCTATGCAGGGTCAGAAAGCTCTCTCCATTTCATCAAAAATATCTTAATTTGTGTTCCGAAGATGAGCGAA
>NW_015571084.1:0-221 GCF_001515605.1 Sinocyclocheilus anshuiensis | reverse complement strand
AATTTTATAGGAAGCCAGTGCAATGTAGCTAAAACTGGTGTTATATGCTCTCTTTTTTTAGTTCTAGTCAATAGCCGAGCAGCTGAGTTTTGGATAAGCTGAAGTCTATTAATTGATTTTTGTGGAAGACCGGTAAAAAGTGCATTATAATAGTCAAGTCTACTCGAAATAAAGGCATGAATGAATTTGTCTACATCTTTCCGGTTTAAAAGAGGTGGAAT
>NW_015571083.1:0-221 GCF_001515605.1 Sinocyclocheilus anshuiensis | reverse complement strand
TCTGGAACCAGGCCTGCCTGTATCTGGAGAAGTAAGAGAAATTATAATTTTATATATTTCTATATTATATTTATATATTTACCATATTAAAGCCTCCTGTGTATAGCGCTCTAACACGATGAACTGTACATGCTTTGAGCGACCATCTCTGATATGGTGACCCAGATAGTACACATAAATTATGACAACATTATACCCCATCATATAATTTCATGATGATA
>NW_015571082.1:0-221 GCF_001515605.1 Sinocyclocheilus anshuiensis | reverse complement strand
AAGGATGATACAGATAATTGCCAATGTATTGTTTACTTATAAATGTTCATTGCAAAATTTTCTTGAATGTCACCCTTTGTTTTGAATTTAATTGTTTGTTAAACTTGCAGCTGTTCATCGTTGATTTTTAGCTGTTCCTTCAGTGGATTTTATATTAGCTTTAAAATTTTTATTTTTTTTATCTTACTTTTCTGCTTGGTTTATCTAGACTCAGTTTAGAT
>NW_015571081.1:0-221 GCF_001515605.1 Sinocyclocheilus anshuiensis | reverse complement strand
ACCCATTAATTTAAGAAAATCTTTAGTAATAAGAGCCTAACAGTTATAACTGGACACTGAGCTTTAGCCACTATAACACATCACACCTGCATTAGTTTATTCTTTTCTAGCCAGTTCATAATAGACAGGTTTAGATGAACATGTTCCTCCTGAACCTGTTTAGCAATTTATTATTAATTTCTACAAACAAAACACATGATCTGTATTGCTTTAATCAAAAC
>NW_015571080.1:0-221 GCF_001515605.1 Sinocyclocheilus anshuiensis | reverse complement strand
CTAGTGTCACGTGATGCTACATAACCATGTATCAGACAGATCATGATTTCTAGGGTAACGACTTTTGCATTCGTAGAATGGAGGGTGATACCTTTAGCTTTAAGAGTGACTATTTTTCACTGTTCTAAAGCTGTACGATTTCGGTCTGGTCGATGCGAATTCGGTGACGTAGTCGCCTGCATCAAGCTCGTCCGTCAGCTCGCCAAGATATGCACCTGTTT
>NW_015571079.1:0-221 GCF_001515605.1 Sinocyclocheilus anshuiensis | reverse complement strand
ACATCAATTTTGGTCAAGTAAGGTTGTAGATCGCTTCTGATACTGTCATTTTGCAGGCCAGTGAGAACAGTGTGAAGAAACATGCTCTGGACTAAGATTGGGTCATACTTCAAGCTGGATTCTGCTTCCTGAGATGCAAACAGGATCTTTTGCCGCAAGTCAAGACACCGAACGAGGAAACTTTGTGGGGTCTCTTTACTACTTTGTGCCTCAGAGGTGAG
>NW_015571078.1:0-221 GCF_001515605.1 Sinocyclocheilus anshuiensis | reverse complement strand
GTGATCCAAGCTGCCCAAAACATGAGACTTCTTTATTTTAAGCTTCAAGCTAATGCATTATGACAATATAATGGCTTGTCCTGTCAGGCGGTTTGACAGATGCGTGTGCGTCCTCAGCGCAAAAACTTTTCAGTTTACGGTCATATCCTTATCTGTACATTTCACAAATACACGCAAGCTTTTCCATTTTTGCATAAAGGCCCGCCCCGACAGTCTGTTTT
>NW_015571077.1:0-221 GCF_001515605.1 Sinocyclocheilus anshuiensis | reverse complement strand
GTATTTAAAACACATACACTTTATTAGTACAATTACATAAATCTTACCTGTTTCCTATCTCTTTTATTTACGTATGACTGACAAATATGCATCATATTAAGTTTATTATTTTATGTACAAAATGTGTAATCCAAATAGATGGACGTTTTATATGCAATTCAACTACACAAATGTAAAATTTAGGCGTATATATAACAGTATAACATTTGATTGCAGTGTTC
>NW_015571076.1:0-221 GCF_001515605.1 Sinocyclocheilus anshuiensis | reverse complement strand
AATACTAAATGATTTAAACAGTGTGATTCATTGTTCACGATAATTCGTTTATTTCTAAAATGGCGTTAAGCTATCATGCGAGTTGTCTTTTTTTAGTTTTGAGGGTTTTTTTTTCAAAGGTTTTGAGTAAGTGTTTTTATGTTTTTTAAATAGAAGTCTTTTATGCTCAACAAGGTTGCATTTATTTGATTAAAAATACAGTAAAAAAAAACAATAATGTG
>NW_015571075.1:0-221 GCF_001515605.1 Sinocyclocheilus anshuiensis | reverse complement strand
TTCTGCAATTCATGGATGCTTAATGACATTGCTAATCCCTAAGGCGACTACGTGGGCGAAACAATTGGTTTTCTCCCTTGTATGGTGAAATATCCCAGCAACACCTACCCTCAGCTTGGGCTGCCTCTCAGACAGGGCGCATGTTGCAATATACAGCCTGTTCTTAAATATTGAGTTAGATGGAATCAGACAGAGTTATGGGAGTATTGAGAACACTTTTT
>NW_015571074.1:0-221 GCF_001515605.1 Sinocyclocheilus anshuiensis | reverse complement strand
ATTACCCCCAACACTGGTAATAGACATGTAATATCTTAGTAATATATTATTACTAAGATATTAGTAATAATATTCGTCTTATTTTTGACCTATTTTAGACTATTCTGACCAGATAGCGTCAGGGGCTCTTAATTTGTTTTTTGATTTTTACTATTGAACTTGGCTTCTTACTTCATTCTTTGAAAGTTGGGGTTGGAAATAATTTCATTGATATTATAGAA
>NW_015571073.1:0-221 GCF_001515605.1 Sinocyclocheilus anshuiensis | reverse complement strand
TTTTGGCATTTTTTCTCATCTATTTCATCAATAAGGCTTATATTATATACAATTATGCATAATAATGAAGTTCTGAAGTGATTACTGTGTTTCTATACTTCTGATATGCCAATGAGATCAGAAATAAATTTCTGCATATTATAATATTACATAAATGTTTTTTTGTTTTTTTTGAGACAAGTACTAGATGAGATACTGCGGCCCAAGTAGCAGGAAGGAAG
>NW_015571072.1:0-221 GCF_001515605.1 Sinocyclocheilus anshuiensis | reverse complement strand
AGATGTCTGGTTTCTCCTGTCCTGTGAAGACCCCTTATTCTCCTGGACTGTTTTTTTTTTGTTTTTTTTTTGGAATGCTGGTTAGTAGTGGTGATTATTATTAAAAACTTTTACTTTTGTTTTAAGAGGTTGCATTCACATGTATACATCTCTGATGACTACTTTGAATGATATGTGTCTTAATATAATTTGATGAGCATAATCCAATAGTCTTAATTCTA
>NW_015571071.1:0-221 GCF_001515605.1 Sinocyclocheilus anshuiensis | reverse complement strand
ATATATTGCTTATTGTAAAGTATTTGCATTCTACAGCCTGTAATTCTCTTCTGAGCTCATTCTTTTCGTGTTCATAACTGGGACAAAATAACACATGATCAACTGTTTCTTTTTCCTGGCATAATTTACATAATCCTGTATCATGTTTTCCTATGATATTAAGTGTAGAATTACGTTTTTTTTTTAATCATCTTAATCTGGTTAAAATGAGCTGATCTTCT
>NW_015571070.1:0-221 GCF_001515605.1 Sinocyclocheilus anshuiensis | reverse complement strand
GATCTTTGTGAAATGTCATGGTGCTCCATGGTGCTGTCATTCACACGAGAGATGCTTAAACCTTTGGCCCACTTACTGTCATCAGTGAAAGGAAATTTATCTTATTATGGTTTGGAAGAGTCTGGAAGAGTGAGAAATACAGTTTATATTATATAAGAGTCAATGGCACAAGGATAGACCTCAACTAGATGAAAAAAAGGACAAATCTTTTTTTTTTTTTT
>NW_015571069.1:0-221 GCF_001515605.1 Sinocyclocheilus anshuiensis | reverse complement strand
CATGTAGGGTACTGTCCTCAGGTGAACCCTCTGTGGCCTAGAATCACTCTACAGGAGCACCTGGAGATCTATGCTGCTATCAAGGGGCTACATCAGTGTGATATCCCAAACATCATTAAGCGGTACCAAATCTCTTTAAAAAAAAAAAAAGACATTTTACATTTACACTACCATTCAAAGGCTTGTAGTCAGTAAGATAGATTTTTTTTTTTTTTTTTTTT
>NW_015571068.1:0-220 GCF_001515605.1 Sinocyclocheilus anshuiensis | reverse complement strand
GGCCAACACTCCCGAATACCAACCAGGGCAGTTGGTTTGGCTTTCTACGCGGGACATCCGGATGCACTTGCCTAGCAAGAAGTTAAGTCCCAGATATGTTGGTCCCTTTCCCATTGTCCGTCAAATTAACCCCGTCACTTACCTTCTCAAGTTACCAGTCACTTACCGTATTCATCCAACATTCCATGTGTCACTCCTCAAGCCATTTCACTCACCTCCG
>NW_015571067.1:0-220 GCF_001515605.1 Sinocyclocheilus anshuiensis | reverse complement strand
TGAGGCAAAAGTTGTAGTTAATGGTTTGTTAATAGCAAGAATTGGGCCTTAAAATAAAGTGTGACCAAGAATATTTATAGAGTAAATGCTGTTTTTTTTTGTTTTGTTTTGTTTTTTTGTTTTTTTCAAAGTTTCTATGCACAAAAATATTACACAATGTTTTCATTGTTTCATGTTTCAACATTGATAATAATCAGAAATGTTTTTTGAGCAGCAAATC
>NW_015571066.1:0-220 GCF_001515605.1 Sinocyclocheilus anshuiensis | reverse complement strand
GTGTGTGTGTGTGTGATACACAGCAGTTCTCTGGTGCACACAGAAGAAAGCACAGAACAATAAAACTTTTTCTGGCTAGATCGAGGGGAATCTTTTTATTTTTTATTTTTAAGAAGCCTGTCTTCATATACTGCTTTCTCTGATACATTAGTCATTGTACAAAGATCCCCAACCCCTCATGTTTGGAAACAAAAGCTTCCCCAGCTTAACCCAGAAAAAG
>NW_015571065.1:0-220 GCF_001515605.1 Sinocyclocheilus anshuiensis | reverse complement strand
GATTGTGCAGAGGACTTGTCTGGTTCCCGTGGTCTTGTGCCGATGACCGTCTAGGTCATGAGGTCTTCGCAGGGGATCTGTCTCTGGAGCGCATCAAGTTGACATGGTCTCCGGTGACATTCAGGGCTTTAGAGGTCGTCTCTAGGTTCTGATCCACCATCTGGTCTGGATATGGACTGGATCTGGGTGACTGCAGTGACCATCTGATCTGGATACGGAC
>NW_015571064.1:0-220 GCF_001515605.1 Sinocyclocheilus anshuiensis | reverse complement strand
GTATATAATTTATATTATATATAAATATAAATATTTTACATATAACATAGTTTTCCTTAATATATACATGTATGTGTGTGTATTTACATATACATAATATATATACACAGTACATACACATCTGTGACCCTGGAGCACAAAAGCAGTCATAAGCAGCACAAGTATATTTGTAGTAAATAGCCAAAAATACATTGTATGGGTCAAAATTATCCATTTCTCT
>NW_015571063.1:0-220 GCF_001515605.1 Sinocyclocheilus anshuiensis | reverse complement strand
CCGTTCTTAGATGACTCTGATGTTGATAGTGGAAACACTGAGAAACTTGTCCATCTCGGAGACACCGCAGAAAGGTCAGATAAGAAACAACGTGCACCAATGCCTCCCCAGAACAAGACGCAGATGGGAAAAACAGACATCCCTCCAAGAGCACCAGCAATTCCTGAAGCCACACAATCTTTTCCATCTGGAGCATCTGAGGACGATGGAGACACTGATT
>NW_015571062.1:0-220 GCF_001515605.1 Sinocyclocheilus anshuiensis | reverse complement strand
TGGATGGAGAGGAAGCTTTTCTCCTCTAGTAATCAATAATTCAACACTTGCACACAGGCAGAATCAGTCTCAGTTTTGGGACAAACAACCGATCTGCGGGAAGCTTGCTTGGAACCACAGCGCACATGATGCCTACAGCGAGGACGACAACAAACAGTTCCCGCTTAGCCAGGTGAGATATGAACAAATGATACGCACTCTGCACCCAGTATAACCTCAC
>NW_015571061.1:0-220 GCF_001515605.1 Sinocyclocheilus anshuiensis | reverse complement strand
AAAGCGGTACTGAACTGCAGTGGAAACGCAAACCGAGCCGAGTCGAACCGTGCCGTGCCGTACTGAGCCGAGCCAAGTCGTACCACACAGTGGAAAAGCGCCATTTGTGTCAAATAAGGGTGCCATTTTGGTGGAATTTAAGTAATGTCAACATCTTATTCTTTTAGGCATATAAGAATAAAGAAGCCATGTTGACATGACAAGAAAATCATTGCAGAAC
>NW_015571060.1:0-220 GCF_001515605.1 Sinocyclocheilus anshuiensis | reverse complement strand
GAGAGAAGTAAGCCCCGGATCCATCTTCAAGAGAGAAAATAGGAACGAAAGACCGCGTCCCACTTTTATTTCGTTGTTAGCGGCACCTTTCTGACTCATAGACGTTAGGGAGCCCGAGGAGGGGCTGTGTCACTGTCTGTAGGATGTCCCGACATGAAGGTAGGTGTGAAAAAACCGCCGATCGCTGCGTCGTTGCCTTGAATTGTAGGCCAGTGCTGAC
>NW_015571059.1:0-220 GCF_001515605.1 Sinocyclocheilus anshuiensis | reverse complement strand
ATTCCCTGCCACCCGTTTTGAGTAATCTGGTCCCGGCTGCGTTATTCAAATTACAATTGAATTCATCTTTCACAGCTTCATCTAATGCAGGCGTTTCTCTGGTCAAATCATGCTTTCTTAATGTGTTCATCAATATAGTATATCTGGGCCCCGGGGGACAGAGTGTAAAAGAACTTAACAGGAGAGATCTGTTTCCATAAACGTGTAGGGGATTATGTAC
>NW_015571058.1:0-220 GCF_001515605.1 Sinocyclocheilus anshuiensis | reverse complement strand
GGGAGGGACGATTTGGTAAGAGATTCATTCAGAACGAATCTGTTGCTGTGATTCGGAGGTTAGATGCGTAGGAACCGGCGGGACATAAGCTAACATGCTGCACGTTGCATAAAACGTTCAAAATTGTCAATATGTGGGAGTAAGCGAAGAGCAGACATATAGATAAATCTGACGACACAAGAGAGAACTTGGTCCATTTTCTGAGCGCAGACACTGAAGC
>NW_015571057.1:0-220 GCF_001515605.1 Sinocyclocheilus anshuiensis | reverse complement strand
CAAAGTGCTGATGTACGTACTATGTAAGTTAGAGATTCATTCATCATACAGTGTATGGACAGCTTCATTGATAATAAGTAACTCAATAATAAATGAGTTATGAGTGCTTAAAACTAGCTAACAGTTAGACTGAATGCTCATTTAGAGTGTGTTCTTTCACTGCATAATTCAGTAAAATAAAATGCATTTAGAATGCTCCCAAAATTCAAGATATGGGGGC
>NW_015571056.1:0-220 GCF_001515605.1 Sinocyclocheilus anshuiensis | reverse complement strand
GTGAAACCACTCTGTTAGTTTGGAGTCAGAAGCCACTCCCACTTTCACCATATATGAGTCGGGCTCCACACGGAAAGCCCAGTAATGGCGCCCGTGAGAGATGCCCGTGTCGCCGATGATGTAGTCGAGACCGATGTAGCTCCCCGTCTGCACGCGCTCCGCGGCCAAAAGGAAACTCATCCCCGCCACGCTCTCCACAGAGTCCCTGCGTTTGCTCAGC
>NW_015571055.1:0-220 GCF_001515605.1 Sinocyclocheilus anshuiensis | reverse complement strand
GAAAACAGCACGGATTATCTACACAGCGGTGATCTATATGATAAAACGCAATCGAGCTAGTAAACAATCGGCAGTAATAAACGTAAAGCTAACTTAGCCATTTCAATAGTCTTACAAAGATGAAAATAGACACTGTCCTAATATTACATGATGAGAAAAACTCACAGACGTTGCTTTAGCAAAGGGGAAAAGGAAAAGGCGATCGCTCGAGAAACGGGTG
>NW_015571054.1:0-220 GCF_001515605.1 Sinocyclocheilus anshuiensis | reverse complement strand
ACAGTCGTTCATTTTACCGCATCCAGAGGGCCGTACCCTGTATACATGAAAATCAGGGCCCTGTTGACCAACAAACACACATGAAGAGCACAGCATGAACTTCAGTAATTCAGGATTGGGTCAGAACAGCACCTCTTAGATTCTGCATATTTCAGTGTTTGGATTCAGTTTGTCATTCTTCCTCACATCCAATGTTTTTGGTGAACATCACTCCAGTGAT
>NW_015571053.1:0-220 GCF_001515605.1 Sinocyclocheilus anshuiensis | reverse complement strand
AGTGTACCCAAAGGCCTATGAATCCTAAAATAAAGCCCAAAATATATCTCAAAACTGTGAAAAATTATGCATAATTTCATTCTAAACAAGCATGTAAAAGTTAAGAGCGATTGGGCAAAACAAATAACACTATAATAGTTATAAAGGTTAAAAACACCGTGTTGTATGAGAAATTGCAATTATAACCACTAGATGGCAGCGTAAGACCACTAATGGGCTC
>NW_015571052.1:0-220 GCF_001515605.1 Sinocyclocheilus anshuiensis | reverse complement strand
AAGGTGTTGGACTTGAAGCAGCACTGCAGACCATTCTGTGTGTGATATCAAAGAACAGCGAGAGCGATTAGACAGCATTTTATTAATTTTTGTTTTGATGTCAAAGAAGTCTTGCTGTTTTGCTTTTTTGTTAAAACAGTGTTGCTGTTGTAAAGTTATACAGCTACAGTTGTGCTGCTGTGTTTTAAAGCAGGTTTGATTTTTTATTTTCTTCCTTATC
>NW_015571051.1:0-220 GCF_001515605.1 Sinocyclocheilus anshuiensis | reverse complement strand
GTTAAACTCGGGGACTGGAACCCTCTCTGGGCCAAACTCGGGGACAGGAGCCCTCTCACAGTCCTAGACGGCCACCGGGACAAGACCAAAGGAAACAGATGAGTCCTCTGCAAAATGTGAATTTGCTGCAACCTTGAATTTAACTGCTGATTTCGTCTGGCCAGAGAACTGGCCGCCCGACTGAGACTGGTTTCTCCCAAGGTTTTTTCTCCATTCTGTC
>NW_015571050.1:0-220 GCF_001515605.1 Sinocyclocheilus anshuiensis | reverse complement strand
AAATAGGAATCCTACTACAGCGAAGGCAATCTCATGAATATTAATTAGATAACTCTGACTCCCGTTGTAACCATCCAATGGCGATGGCTTGATTTATAAATATTAATTAGGTAGAGCCGACGTTGCGTTGTTACCTTCCACCACAGGCGAGTGGTGGATTCATGAATATTAATACAACCCTTCGCCATAGTACGATTAGTAAACGCTTCTACTGATCATC
>NW_015571049.1:0-220 GCF_001515605.1 Sinocyclocheilus anshuiensis | reverse complement strand
GTCAGTTTTTGTGGATTTGTTGCCCCAATCACTCCTCCATTTCTGACCCTTTGTGCATCCCTAATACATTTTCAGTATTTTTAACACTCAATTATGATCAGTAAGGAATCATACAGAAGTAAATTATAATTTTTATAACAAGACTACAGACAACAGACACCCCATCACAGACACGACATGGCTCTATGGGGACTCCCGTTTTACCTCAGGGAACCAAATC
>NW_015571048.1:0-220 GCF_001515605.1 Sinocyclocheilus anshuiensis | reverse complement strand
ACCCACAACCTTTGGGTTATGAGTCCGACTCTCTAACCATTAGTCGTTCATCTACCATAGCACGGTGTGATTGAATAGGTTCCCCACCGTGTCTTAGCGACACAGTACGAGTAAAGTATCGAAAGGGAACATACTCAGTTAGTAATGTAACCTTGGTTCCCTGAGATAAAGGAATGAGTACTGCGTAGCTAACCGTGCTATGATGCTGCACGACTCTGTC
>NW_015571047.1:0-220 GCF_001515605.1 Sinocyclocheilus anshuiensis | reverse complement strand
AAACAACTAGGAGCATAACACAAAAACAGTGCTTGCATCCACTAGGACGAACTCAACCCCACCAGCACATGTATTATGGAGTTTTTCCATGTCCTGAACCAACTGCCAACCTGCAATCATGTTTCACAACCACACTGCGATCTGCGTGTCCAGGGTCTGCCATTGCCCACTGCACCGGATCATACATGACCTGAGAAAAGAGCCTTTTCAGAGTAACTCT
>NW_015571046.1:0-220 GCF_001515605.1 Sinocyclocheilus anshuiensis | reverse complement strand
GATTTCTGGAACGCAATGGCCAGTCAGGAGTGCAGTGCTGAAATGCGCGTGCTCACGAATCCTCTCATTATAACACGCTGAATAAACATCTTTTTAGAGGAAACAGCTTATCATTTAAAGGCCCCATATTGCCAAAACTGAAATTTCTTGACTTTTTTTCACGATAACTGAGGTTTAGGAGCTATTTAACTACCATATAAGTTTCAAAACAGTCAGTCCA
>NW_015571045.1:0-220 GCF_001515605.1 Sinocyclocheilus anshuiensis | reverse complement strand
GGGCCAGAGCTGGCTCACTTCTGGCGAGCCGCTGCCAGCACACAGTGAGCCGACACTCAGCCGTATTCGGCCCGATTCCGCTGGCTACCTGGGTTGTTGCTAGAAGACGCGTGACAAAAGAAAACAATAGGAGTTCTAAAATCAGCTGAAAATATCAAACATGTTTGATATCTTCCAACCAGTGGCGGCTCGTCAGGGGAGGCAGGGGAGGCACAGCTTC
>NW_015571044.1:0-220 GCF_001515605.1 Sinocyclocheilus anshuiensis | reverse complement strand
GTGCATAGTAGTTAAGGCCACTTAATATAAAGTGGGACCCAAAATACTGATTAAGCAAATATTTTTTTTTAATGTAGTGAATATTCCACTTCATTCAGGACACCCCCAACCCACACGCACACAATTTACTCTCAACCTCTTTAGAGCTACTAAAAAATTATGTCCCATTGATTTTGTAGGCGAAGAGCAGTGGATGAAAGTTCAGGCAGTGTAATGCACA
>NW_015571043.1:0-220 GCF_001515605.1 Sinocyclocheilus anshuiensis | reverse complement strand
AAGTCTGATATTGTTTAGGCCAGCAGAGAAGGCTTTGCTGGCCCTCACGGCCCACCGCTGGTACGTATGCTGGAAGGAATCAGTGAGAGACTGATGCTTTTTGGATGACCTGTATTACCTGCACTGCTGTCCTGGTTGCAGATAATGATATTTCTGGGTGATGGCGCCGCAGATGTGCAGCAAATTCGGCGAGAGAAAAAACACATGGAAATTATTTTAG
>NW_015571042.1:0-220 GCF_001515605.1 Sinocyclocheilus anshuiensis | reverse complement strand
GTTTAGTTGTTTAAACTAAGCATTTTGTTGAATAAATTTATAATTATAAGTTGTGCAAACTAAATAAAAATGGACTAAACTTAGCATCTTGTTGAATTAATTATATTAACATGATAATATAGATAAGATATATCTATATTGATAATTGCTATATATTTTCAGTATATCCAGTGACATTGTGAATCCATAAAGCAGAATCTGGCCTGTCTGTTTCTAACCA
>NW_015571041.1:0-220 GCF_001515605.1 Sinocyclocheilus anshuiensis | reverse complement strand
TTTCAGACTGCATGACTATCTGGGGTATCGTTCAGACACTGCTGTGTTCACACTGCATGATGGACAGGGGGTTACATATTGCATGACTTTTCAAGAGGAAGAATCACCGACAACTCTGTCCTGTCCGCAAACTATGTTTCACAACAAAACACGCGAGAAGTGACAAGGAAATAATAAGATCACGAGTGTGTGTGACCGGAGTTCTCACGTGAGACCAAAT
>NW_015571040.1:0-220 GCF_001515605.1 Sinocyclocheilus anshuiensis | reverse complement strand
GCAAGAAATCATATAGTTTTATTGAACAAAACTGTTAAAATACAAAATGTATTATAAACAAGAGCTAATGTACATTACGCATTACTACAACAGGTCTGCAGAGGGCGCCAACGGCCTGATGATTATTTTTAGAGAGATCAAATCCTGGCAGCGGCAGCGCCACTTATTTTTACACATATTGACCAAGCACCATTTAATTCAAATGTCCACTTAATCTTTA
>NW_015571039.1:0-220 GCF_001515605.1 Sinocyclocheilus anshuiensis | reverse complement strand
CTGTGATCGATACGATACCTCGTCATTCGCAGCTACGAATTGATGATGGTCATATAAGAAAGATTTGAACTATGCCAATGCAATTCCACTAATGCCAACATAATTTTGTAGTCTACACAAAAGAATGTTGTGGTCGATAGTGTAAAACGCAGCACTAAGATCCAGTAGCAGTAACACAGAAATACATCCACGATCGGATGATAAGAGCAGGTCATTTGTA
>NW_015571038.1:0-220 GCF_001515605.1 Sinocyclocheilus anshuiensis | reverse complement strand
GCTGTTGAACCTTAGTACAGATGTTTTCTACCTGGACACTCCATGACAGCTTGTTATCAATGTGTATGCCCAGATATTTGTAGGAATCAACCTGGACTATGTTCTGGCCACTGATGGCCACTGGTAAGTGGTCTCCAATGGATTTGGGATCAAACACCATCGCCACTGTTTTCTAAGTGTTGATGATGAGAGAATGTTTGTCGCACCACTGAACAAAGTT
>NW_015571037.1:0-220 GCF_001515605.1 Sinocyclocheilus anshuiensis | reverse complement strand
TGAGTGAGTGAGTGAGTGAGTGAGTGAGTGATTGATTGAGTGAATGAGTGAGTGAGTGATTGAGTAAGTGAGTGAGTTATTGAGCGATTGATTGATTGATAGATTGATTGAGTGAGTGAGTGAGCGAGTGAGTGAGCGATGGAGTGAGTGTTTAAATGAGTAATTGAGTGAGTGCGTGAGTGAATGAGTGAGTGATTGTGTGAGTGATTGAGTGAATGAG
>NW_015571036.1:0-220 GCF_001515605.1 Sinocyclocheilus anshuiensis | reverse complement strand
TTGGGGAAAGTTACTTTTAAAAGTAATGCATTACAATATTATGTTTCTCCCTAAAAAAGTAACTAATTGCATTAACTAGTTACTTTTTATGAAAAGTAATGCATTACGTTTTACGTTACATTTGTGTTACTTTTGCTCGTCTGGGCTGGGTTTGCTTGTTTATTTTTTTATACATATTTTGGCAAATGTAAAAGCCCTTTCACACCAAAAGTGAAATGAA
>NW_015571035.1:0-220 GCF_001515605.1 Sinocyclocheilus anshuiensis | reverse complement strand
ACACAAGAGACCCAAAATACAGGAATTCAAACTCCAAGGAAAAAGAGGAGAAAGTGGGCCACTGTAGAGAGCAGTGATGCACCAGATGTAGCCCTGGAGGCTGGGAGCCTCGTTATCAACACACCAAGGCTAGCCAAACAGAGAGCCATTAAAAACAACCATGAGATGCATCTGAAGCAACGAAAGAGGAGAAGAAAAGGCATTGAACCACCAGAAAGCA
>NW_015571034.1:0-220 GCF_001515605.1 Sinocyclocheilus anshuiensis | reverse complement strand
AGAAAGGCATCGGAACTCGACAGAGTCTCAACATTTCCCGACCCAACCTGATATTTTGATTTTTAATTTGTTTGACAGGGAAAGCTGTGTGCAAACAGAAACACACACGCACACATATATACACGTTCATTTATAAAAAAAAATTCAAAAAAAGCTCCCCAGAAAAAAGGGCACTTTGTCTCGAGGAAGAAAAAGGGCAGGTGCTCAAGCCCCCTTTGAT
>NW_015571033.1:0-220 GCF_001515605.1 Sinocyclocheilus anshuiensis | reverse complement strand
GATTTTTTAATCCGTTAAGAAAGCCGATTTAATGAGTTCACATCATTGTTCTGAAGGGCTGTTTTGAATGGACAAGTACTAAGCGAAAGCATATGTATGTATGTGTCCCCAAACTATCCCCAACTCGCGCATGTGATCTCGCGCCCTATTTTAAATCGGCAAACGAACTATCTACAGTCGCGTTACGTTGCAATTTAAGCCAAAAAACAGCCGTTTATTT
>NW_015571032.1:0-220 GCF_001515605.1 Sinocyclocheilus anshuiensis | reverse complement strand
TGGAAGTGTATCAAGATTAATTACATTTTGCAATTCATTCCAGGCCCAAGGAGCATAAGCAGAGAAAGCACATTTACCAAATTTTGACAATACCCTTGGAACTGTTAACCGAATACAAGAACCCGATCTAGTACAACGACTGTTGATATGTAACGTTAACAAATTAGAAATATAAGATGGTAATTTACCTAACAGAGCCTTTATGATGAATAAATACATA
>NW_015571031.1:0-220 GCF_001515605.1 Sinocyclocheilus anshuiensis | reverse complement strand
TGGAGAACAGGTAAATAACCAAACACAACAGCAGAGCACCTAATACTGTACCTGTGCCAGAGCCCTGCGAGAGTAATGCTTCAATTAAAGCCATAGTCAGACAGATCTACCATACACATGCACAGATCAATCACTCGTTTAGGTCTGATGTGGGTTGTAATCCTGTTCTTATGTACTATTTATAGGAGGGGGCATAAGAAAGAACAGGGTAACCTTTGCA
>NW_015571030.1:0-220 GCF_001515605.1 Sinocyclocheilus anshuiensis | reverse complement strand
TTAATAATTCCCTCTTGCTGCATAATGAGGTCCAAAAGAAAGTTAAAGATTTGATTTGTAGGTTTTGGTTTAAAGCTAAACTGGAAAATGCCTTTGGGAAAAATTGGGAACTTCTAAAGTTTGAAATTGGCAAATATATGAGAAAGTATGGTTCCTTTATGGCCAAAAGTAAACGAGCTGAAGAAATTAGAATAATAACAAGAATAACAAATTTGTCTCA
>NW_015571029.1:0-220 GCF_001515605.1 Sinocyclocheilus anshuiensis | reverse complement strand
GGGTTGGTAATAATTCAATATGTGGATGCCAATTTCGAGGCAGTCATAATTACTTCCTTTTCGTTGCCTGATGTTATTTTTGGTGCCACCGGCCGCTGGCCAGGGCTGAACGTCGCTGTCAGGGCCCATGGGGGAGCGGCCCAGCCTGGTTGTGGTTCTTGGCCGGGATCCCTGTGGACTGGAAGTCTAAATCTCAACCTCATGGTGCATTAGCTTTGCA
>NW_015571028.1:0-220 GCF_001515605.1 Sinocyclocheilus anshuiensis | reverse complement strand
GTCACGAATTAGAAGTACAAACCGAGGATTTGTAAAGAAGAATGTAGGAGGATTTCAATATAAGCCAAGAGTAGTGATTGAAAGTGTTTATTACATTTTAAATAGTGATGGAAAAGTGTTTATTACATTTGAAATAGTGATGGAAAAGTGTTTATTACATTTGAAATATGGATATTTTTTCTTACAAAAACGCATGGATTCGCTACAGGAGGCCTTCATT
>NW_015571027.1:0-220 GCF_001515605.1 Sinocyclocheilus anshuiensis | reverse complement strand
TGTATCTTGATTTTAGAATGTTTAGACATTTGTACTGGAAAACTATGTGAAAAAGTAAATACTGAGAATTTGTATTTATTTATTTTTTGCATTGTAGAAAAGGTAATATTAGAAAATAATAGAATAATTAGAAAAATATTGTAGAAAATAATATTGGCTTGGAACAAATTGGGGCTGGGGGTGAGGGGTTAATATTAAGTATTTATGTAAATTATTGTCT
>NW_015571026.1:0-220 GCF_001515605.1 Sinocyclocheilus anshuiensis | reverse complement strand
TGTATCTTGATTTTAGAATGTTTAGACATTTGTACTGGAAAACTACGTGAAAAAGTAAATACTGAGAATTTGTATTTATTTATTTTTTGCATTGTAGAAAAGGTAATATTAGAAAATAATAGAATAATTAGAATAATATTGTAGAAAATAATATTGGCTTGGAACAAATTGGGGGTGGGGGTGAGGGGTTAATATTAAGTATTTATGTAAATTATTGTCT
>NW_015571025.1:0-220 GCF_001515605.1 Sinocyclocheilus anshuiensis | reverse complement strand
GGAGTATGCCAGGGAATTCTGTGGGCTCGCCGTCTTAACGGCATTGGACGATGCCACACTGAATTCTTTGTTCTGGATCGGGGCCAACTACCATCTCCCCGTTGACCTCCCAGACACCACGGGACTGGGCTGGAGGGAAGGGATCCTCCGGTGCCTGGAGAGCGTCCGGCCCCGATCCAGAACCGCTCCGTTGTCAAGCCTGCCAGCTGCTGCACTCTCA
>NW_015571024.1:0-220 GCF_001515605.1 Sinocyclocheilus anshuiensis | reverse complement strand
GAGAAAACAAGGAAGAAAGAAAAAATGTGCATGGGCTCTTGGGCTATAGTGTCCAAGTAAAACAGCATCCCTTTAACGTTCAAAACATGTTTAATTTAACTTCACTTCAACACTAGCGTAACACAACATACATATATATACATTTCATTTTTGATCATTGGATCATTGTTTATAACCAGGATGTTTCCCACCAGCACTGCACATTATGTCTCCCTCATCA
>NW_015571023.1:0-220 GCF_001515605.1 Sinocyclocheilus anshuiensis | reverse complement strand
GAACCCACATGGGTAATCTCTATGTGGGTTCTGAATGGGGAAACAAAAATGGGCCCCATATGGGTTTCAAATATGGGTCAGACATGGGCCAACACAATTAGTCCCATATAGGGTGCCTACATGGGCCCAAGGTAGAACCCACATGTGCAAGCTCTATCTACCTCTTTGACCAAATTTCACTTTATGTGAATTTATCTATATATATATATATATATATATA
>NW_015571022.1:0-220 GCF_001515605.1 Sinocyclocheilus anshuiensis | reverse complement strand
TGTACGTTTTATAGTACCACATTTTACATAAAATACATACAAATTGTCATGAGATCACGTTGGATATACTGAAGAGTAGTATACTAATGTGAGTGTTGAGGGAATAAAAAACTTGTTTGAACCTAAATTACAATCTGTTATTGTCACGGGCTGCTACTGTGAGGAGCACGGAGCGAGGAGTACAAAACAGAGGAGTTTAATTCTTTTTTTCAGGGAATCA
>NW_015571021.1:0-220 GCF_001515605.1 Sinocyclocheilus anshuiensis | reverse complement strand
GCTCTCGCTGTGCTGTGTAATTCAGAAAATGGAGAAAGAACATTTGTATTCTGCTTTTATTTCAGTTCATCAGGTCAGTCCACCCAGGGGTTTTTGTGCACTGTAACTTGACAACTTTTATCTGCACGAGAGCGTAAAATGGCATTCATCAGCTAACTTTGTCCGTCTCATTACCGCACGAACATGAATTAACAAGCTGTTACGCTGCCGCTGGGACTGA
>NW_015571020.1:0-220 GCF_001515605.1 Sinocyclocheilus anshuiensis | reverse complement strand
TTTATTTTTAAACACAATACTAATGTTTAATCTTAGGAAGAGTTCAGAAATCAATATTTGGTGGAATAACTATCAATCACGGCTTTCGTGCGTCTTGGCATGTTCTCCACTAGTCTTTCGCATTGCTGTTGGGGGACATTATGCCAGTCCTGGCGCAAAAATTCAAGCAGCCCACATTTGTTTGATGGCTTGTGGCCATCCATCTTCCTCTTGATCACAA
>NW_015571019.1:0-220 GCF_001515605.1 Sinocyclocheilus anshuiensis | reverse complement strand
CCATTCATAAAGAGAGCTGTTTACTTCATTCCTGAATGAATCAGCTGTTCGAATGAATGAATGACTCATTAAGACATTTACTGGCAGATTTAGTTTCTTATTTAGAGTATCATTTCATAAAAATAAAAAAATAAAACATTAAAGGGATAGTTCACCCCGAAAAAATTAAATTCTTTCATCATTTACTCACCCTCATGTCATTTCAAACCTTTCTTTTGTG
>NW_015571018.1:0-220 GCF_001515605.1 Sinocyclocheilus anshuiensis | reverse complement strand
TGAGACACAGGGCCCACAACCGATCTAAAGTAACCAGATAGAAATGTGTTACCCATTCTTAATTGGAAAGTGCCCAAGCAACATTGCTCAAAAAAAAGGTGCCCGGCAAAATTGCTCAAAAAGTTTCCCTGTGGATCATCAGCCTCAATCTGTCTATACTACAGTTTTGGTAATAATTGATAGATTCTCAAAATCATGTCGTTTGATCCCTCTCAAAGGT
>NW_015571017.1:0-220 GCF_001515605.1 Sinocyclocheilus anshuiensis | reverse complement strand
AAAAAAATAAGAGAAAGGAAAAGCAAATCGGTTGCTGAAAAAAAGAGCATCTTTAGCAGGTGATTTCGAAGCGTCTCTTCTTCCCCCGTTGAAAGACTGAAGCGTCACGAGCGCAAACGTACACGTGGTGTTTCTAAGCTCCCTGTTACTCTCACATCTGGATGCATAGACTGAAATTAATTCAATTCAATTGTAAAGAAAAAATGGCTTGTTAAAAAAA
>NW_015571016.1:0-220 GCF_001515605.1 Sinocyclocheilus anshuiensis | reverse complement strand
TGTATATATGTATTATAGTTCCTTTTTCAAGATTGAGGCATTAGAATCTTTCGTTCATGAGTTTGAATTTCTAAATTCAGTTCACTGAATTTTTCTAAATAAAAAGCAGTAAAATTTCTTCCCGTTTTTAATTTTTTTGTCTATTTAAATTTACTAACTCACTACACACAATAACGTACAATAACTGTAATTTCCTGAAAGCCAATCATTTTCTGAAAAA
>NW_015571015.1:0-220 GCF_001515605.1 Sinocyclocheilus anshuiensis | reverse complement strand
GAAGATGGGGGCCAGCTGGTATAAAAAAAAAAACACATAATAAAAATAAAAGAACATTTTTTTTTGTCTTTTGCAATCTTGAGAGTTTTTCGTTTTGATTTTTTTAATATATATACACATATATAATTATGTATTTCATGTATTTTAGGACAGCACAATACATATCAATTTTAAAAGAAAGGAAAAAATGCCTTCCTTATCTTTTGTTGCTGATGTCAAA
>NW_015571014.1:0-220 GCF_001515605.1 Sinocyclocheilus anshuiensis | reverse complement strand
ATTCAAATCAGATGAAAAGGGAAACATTATGCCAGTGACTATACCTAGTAGAACAGTGAGACGTTTGTTGGTGACAATTGAGCTGAGAGGTGTGCCACAAATGTATGCCATTATGGATGGTGAGCAGAGAAAATAAAAAAGAAAAGAAAAGAAGCCCAGGACTAACAGTTCAGCACACTGAGAACACTGCTTAAATAAATTAGTTAAAATAACATAAAAA
>NW_015571013.1:0-220 GCF_001515605.1 Sinocyclocheilus anshuiensis | reverse complement strand
GATCTGTATTCATGGACTATGAAACAAACTGTAAGTGTATAATTTATAAAAACAAAATGTTAAATGCTTGTTCTGTGTTGTTTAGAAGAAATGGAGATTACACTCTTCATACACATGCTCACATTCTTTTACACATATGTTTCTGATAAATGTTATAATATCAATATTAATGTTATTGTTTATTTACTGTCATGCCAGAATAGTTTGTAAAGAACTTAAC
>NW_015571012.1:0-220 GCF_001515605.1 Sinocyclocheilus anshuiensis | reverse complement strand
GTACTCACGGACCGTCCCTGTGACTGCCTCTCTTGTAAGATTTCCTCAAAGGCGATGTCCAGGCTACTACATGCTTCATGATGTGGTGCCTTGCTCACTGGCTCTGCTGCAGCCTCATTTTCCTCTGGCACTGCACTGACAGCCCTCCTCCCCTCTGTCTTTGCCACCTCCTGGATAAGGTGTTCCTTTGCAAGCAACAGGTTGGCTGACTTTGTGAAAA
>NW_015571011.1:0-220 GCF_001515605.1 Sinocyclocheilus anshuiensis | reverse complement strand
TGAGCACTGTGCTACGTCCGAACTGATTGCACTGTATTTTATGTACAATCTTTTTCTATTCTTAACTGTTAATTTTAAATCAATTTTGGATTATTTTAAAGTTTTTAATTTCCTTGTTTTATTGTTGTGACTCTTCTCAACCACCTCAACCACCACCAGTGTGCAGCATCCACCTGATGATGTGACGGCAGCCATAGTGCACCAGAACGCCCACCACACA
>NW_015571010.1:0-220 GCF_001515605.1 Sinocyclocheilus anshuiensis | reverse complement strand
GTTGAGACTGACAGATGTCCATTTAATATTATGGGCAACCCTTTGTCACAGCATGCATATCTTGAGATGTATTGAGTGGATTAAGGTAAAAATTTGTGAAATTGATAGAATAAAGCCTGTCAACTTTTACTTAAAAGCTTTCCTCTAGCACCACCATGAAGCACAATTTTCTAACGTACACAATGTCTTAATCTGTGAGGTGTGTGTGTATATATATTTA
>NW_015571009.1:0-220 GCF_001515605.1 Sinocyclocheilus anshuiensis | reverse complement strand
TTTTGGATACGTGCTGCTCTGACATAGCTGCAGGATTGAATTATGGATGTAAGTAGTTTAAGTAGACTTGTTTGAGTATTTGTGATGTAATTGCTTCCACTCGGGCGGCTTGGATACATTGACAGCCTAATTTAGAGAACCACAGTTTTTGGGCAGTCTGCAGAGCTGTCAATCAAACCCTGATAAAGGCGGTGCAGACTGTAGAGGGGATTCTGTAAAA
>NW_015571008.1:0-220 GCF_001515605.1 Sinocyclocheilus anshuiensis | reverse complement strand
CGGCTCCGTTCACACTGAATGAATGCAGTCAACTCGTTTATTGCACGTGCTGAGTTTAGCGCACGTTTGGGAACACAACAGCCACCAGTTAGGCTTTGTTTTCGCAGCAGATGATTACAGCATTTGACTAGATTTGTAGTGAGATGCGTTTTTGTACGCATGTTTTCACTGAAGCTTTCCTTCAAAATAAAAGCTCTACTGTCGTTTCCGTCAAAATAAA
>NW_015571007.1:0-220 GCF_001515605.1 Sinocyclocheilus anshuiensis | reverse complement strand
GAATAGTTTTGATTGTTTTTGGTCAGGCATTAGGCTGTCCCTGTGAGGCGTGACGCAGTAACGTCAGGTCCTTTTCCCACAGCGCAGGAAATTGAAAGTAAAAATCACTACGGATCCACTGCAATTCATCTATATTTACTTTGTAAATCCGACATAAACCGTCTTAAAAATGTTCATCGCGTCGGGGGATGTCGTTCCTTCTTTTAAAGGCTTTACTCTG
>NW_015571006.1:0-220 GCF_001515605.1 Sinocyclocheilus anshuiensis | reverse complement strand
CAGTAGCCACAGCTGTATCCCTTCTAGCCTTAACCACAAATCAGAGAGGATAGCATATTAACTTCGGGGACTTAAACTTAAAATGGTGTGTTCCGCGGTTGAAACAAAATACTTTCTGATGTTTATTCATGTTTATTTCGTGCTTTACGTAAATATGAAAAGATGATCGGTTCAGGTGTTTGAACTGAGGCAATACAGTGATCTGTCATGACACATTAAA
>NW_015571005.1:0-220 GCF_001515605.1 Sinocyclocheilus anshuiensis | reverse complement strand
GACTGTTCCTCTAGAGCATTAGATAACGGCTTGTCCTGTGGGAAGGCCAGGGAAACTGATATTTTAACACTGTAAAGTCTGACATATGAAATAATAAAAGAAACAGACAAAATGTAATATTTTATATACATATGACCTTGCATATGTGTTTTGTTTTTGGACCTTGTTTTTGTTGTTGATACATCATATATGGCTTTTATGGCCCATATAGATAGACAAT
>NW_015571004.1:0-220 GCF_001515605.1 Sinocyclocheilus anshuiensis | reverse complement strand
CATGGTCCATTTAACATATGCCTATAGAACACTTAAGAAAGCACTGCACTTTGAAACTGTTATAACTATGCAGAGACTGAGATCTCCAAGTGTGTGACCTGAAGCAATCCTCGCATATTTTACTTGTTTTTGTATCTGATTGTCTATCTATTTAATAAAAAGGATTTTGAAAAACATAATTAAATTATGTAAAGAGAAAAATAAGTGCTATCAAGTACAT
>NW_015571003.1:0-220 GCF_001515605.1 Sinocyclocheilus anshuiensis | reverse complement strand
GCAATTTAAAATCTAATCTAATCTAATAATATAATAGAATAGAATAGAATAGAATAGAACCTGCATGAAGTGCCTGCAAATGAATAGAACTGGTGTGATCTGATGCTTAACATTGCTTGATTTATTCCATCATTCCACTATGGAGGAGAAAATGGAGAGAATTCTCTCCATTTTTATCTAAAAATGGAGAGAATTCAATTCAAATTTTTATAAATTTAAA
>NW_015571002.1:0-220 GCF_001515605.1 Sinocyclocheilus anshuiensis | reverse complement strand
TGGCTTCATATGCAGTATGGTTGGATGAGGCAAAGAGCATTCGCTGCAACTCATTCTATCCTTGCATTGTTTGCTCATGTGACCATGCTTTAAACAGGCGAAACACAAGCCTTTGCTACGCAAAAAGTAAATTTTCTCCTGATGTGTCTTACTTCTCAACCTTTTACACAATTCTAGGTTGTGCTGCTGTCCTTTACAAAAGACACATGGTTTCTTCTGG
>NW_015571001.1:0-220 GCF_001515605.1 Sinocyclocheilus anshuiensis | reverse complement strand
TGCAGGCTTGGTGAGCAGAAGAGACTTCTTTAAAAACATTAAAAAGTCACAATACAAGAATCAAAAACAAACAACAAGAGAAAGCAAATTAAACTGTTACAAACAATAAAACAATAGTGCAGTCTAAAATATGGAAATGAGTTGCGCATATGTGATGAAATACAGAAACCAACAAACAAGACAAATGTTATACAACTTCTCTTTACAGATGTGCAAAAAA
>NW_015571000.1:0-220 GCF_001515605.1 Sinocyclocheilus anshuiensis | reverse complement strand
GTTGAGTGCATCAGACAAGACGACGACGAAGAAGTGCTGCTGCAGTGTTAGTGCATCAGAGAAAACGAAGAAGAAGAAGAGCTGCTGTAGCCTCAAGTTTTCGCCATGTCCGTCCATATCCGTGTGTGCAAAGGTTCTGCGCGATCCTCTTGCTCAATATTCTTGGGGTTTGAAACCGGCTCAAATTGATATGGCAATATTGACGCCATCCTTAACTAAA
>NW_015570999.1:0-220 GCF_001515605.1 Sinocyclocheilus anshuiensis | reverse complement strand
TTTAAGGAACAGAATATGAAGAGTTTGGTTCCAAAACGCGATAAAAGCCATTTAAAAAAAAAAAAACTGAGTTCCTGCCAAAATCAGTATTGTATCTGGTAGGTATTGAAAAGTCATTTTTTAATTTTGCGCAAAATGTGGTATCCGCTGTGTTATTCTGTCATGTTTTCTCCATATCTTTCCAAACCGCAACAAACGCCAGTCTCCCTTCTCTGCAGAA
>NW_015570998.1:0-220 GCF_001515605.1 Sinocyclocheilus anshuiensis | reverse complement strand
TGTAATGCATTACTTTTAAAAGTAACTTTCCCCAACACTGGATAGGTCTAACGCAGTCTGACATAACGACATCACATGGCGCTGCTGATTGGTACGTTTGTATCAGCAGCCAGTGAGCTGCTGCTCAACATTCAAATATATGACTAGTGCTTGCTTTAGCAGTTGCAGCGTGCTCCAGAAACCCTCCACCTTCCCCAGCTCCACCTGTATAGATGTGCTA
>NW_015570997.1:0-220 GCF_001515605.1 Sinocyclocheilus anshuiensis | reverse complement strand
TCCATTGCTTAACTCCATATCATGTATGTAACCCACACATTTGACATGTTCTAATCACTCATTGTGTATGTCATTTTGAATAACTATTGAATAGTTTATAGTCATGTTTACTATGTATGAGTTTGAAAATTCATGCTTTAAACGTTTATATCAATCAATACTATGTAAAATGTATTGCAGGTGCATCTCAATAAATTAGAATGTCGTGGAAAAGTTAATT
>NW_015570996.1:0-220 GCF_001515605.1 Sinocyclocheilus anshuiensis | reverse complement strand
TGAAAGTATTTCGAAAGGACACTACATTGCAGTACAGTACAAAGACGAAAGCATACAATGCCTGTTTTCTCTCTCTGTTCACATGTTGTCATCTCTGTCAATGGCGATATTCCACTCATAAGAACACTAAAGAATGTATGTCCGAAAATCCCAACAATGGTCTTTCCCAATTACCAGTTCACCCGGCACAGAAAGTGCTATGAGTATCACACAGGAAGAA
>NW_015570995.1:0-220 GCF_001515605.1 Sinocyclocheilus anshuiensis | reverse complement strand
GAAGATCACTGGAGGAGAAGAGAAAGACAGAAGGCTGTTAGAAAGTGAAGATAGAGGAAGGAAAAGAGAGATATGATGGATCCGTTGCCTATGGATTCAGGAACAGTGGATGAGTTGGTGGACTTCTGCATACAATCTTTTGGTGAGTCTATAAAGAAACAGTCTTATAGAGTACAGTTTGGCTGGAACATTTAGTCTGATGAATTAGAGCAGTTGAGAA
>NW_015570994.1:0-220 GCF_001515605.1 Sinocyclocheilus anshuiensis | reverse complement strand
GACTGGGCCAGAATGAGCCAGTCGTCGAGGTAATTCAGAATGTGGATTCCCGTCTGTCTCAGCGGGGAAAAGGAATCCATGCACTTTGTAAAAGTGCGAGGAGCGAGGGACAGTCCAAAGGGAAGGACTGTGTACTGATAAGCTACTCCCTCGAAGGCGAATCTCAAGAATCGTGGATGTGAAAGTATGCGTCTTTCAGGTCCAGTGAAAAGAACCAGTC
>NW_015570993.1:0-220 GCF_001515605.1 Sinocyclocheilus anshuiensis | reverse complement strand
TAATTGTCACCAAAATCAGGCCAAAAACAAATATAGTGATATTTGCGCTAGTCCTGTACTTCAAGAACCCTTACAACATTGTTCATCCTCTGCAAGATCAGTTTCAGAGTGTAGCACAGCTTGTTCTTTAAGAGAGAGTGGAAATATATCCTTAAACCAAGAGGACACATTTAGCACAGATGAAAGCTCTGAGTTCTCTTCAGATTGTGACACATATTTG
>NW_015570992.1:0-220 GCF_001515605.1 Sinocyclocheilus anshuiensis | reverse complement strand
GTGCCTCGATAGTTAACATTTATGATTGTGTTATTGTGGACCTTTATCATGAAAAAATATTCAGTGTGAGTTTCTTTTAAAGAATTTGACTTTTGACTTTTGTCTTTCTTAAAAAAAAATGATGTTTGATAATCTTTAAATGTTTTGTGATGCAATGCACACTGAATTGATTCCAGCTTCATCTTCTCTTCTGCAGGTTTTTGGGTCCTGCTGCAGATGA
>NW_015570991.1:0-220 GCF_001515605.1 Sinocyclocheilus anshuiensis | reverse complement strand
GATGAACAGTGCCAGTGTAGCCCCTAAAGAAGTATAGTGTTTCAGCAAACTCTTGCCAAACATTGCCACAAATTAAATGTGATTTTAAATACAAATAAATCGGTCTTGCGAGTGATTTTTCAAGTTCAGATATCTAAATGAATCATAAAAATCGATTTTTGTTTTAAGATTAGCGGTCAGTGATTCATACAAATGGATGTTGCTCATAACAAATTTCTAA
>NW_015570990.1:0-220 GCF_001515605.1 Sinocyclocheilus anshuiensis | reverse complement strand
TTGAAGGAACGAATCCGGGGAAACGAACGCGGAGATCTCAGAAGCGCGCTCGGTTAGAGGCACTTGCCAATAACCTTTTAAGAGATCCAATTTCGTAATTTCGTCAATACAATCGTCGATGCGCGGTAGCGGAAAAGCGTCAGGCACAGTAACGGAATTAATCTTTCGAAAATCCGTGCAAAAGCGAAAAGACCCATCAGCCTTTGGCACTAAAACGCAT
>NW_015570989.1:0-220 GCF_001515605.1 Sinocyclocheilus anshuiensis | reverse complement strand
TTATCCTTAGAATGTGGCTGTAACATTAGCTCTGCAGCTAACAGCCCAGTTACTGTCGCTAATGTAAAGGTAGATAGCATCAAGTATGTGTGTGAATACACACACTGTAACGCGAGTGTTGTAAATTTTTTTGTTGTTTGGATAACCGTTCTGCTGTTGGTGTTATGGTGCACGTGATATCCACATTTCCAGATTGCAGAGCTTGATGTAATTGTAATAA
>NW_015570988.1:0-220 GCF_001515605.1 Sinocyclocheilus anshuiensis | reverse complement strand
CTGGGGGCTGGACTCTGCAACTGGGTGAGGGCTGGGTTCCTCGTCAGGCTGGGGGCTGGACTCCTCAGCAGGCAGAGCGCTAGATCCCCCAGCTGGGATAACATTGGATTCCTTGGCAGGCTGGGGGCTAAACTCCTCAGCAGGCAGAGAGCTAGGTTCCCCAGCTGGGATAGCTTTGGACTCCTTGGTAGGCTGGGGGCTGGACTCCTCAGCAGGCAGA
>NW_015570987.1:0-220 GCF_001515605.1 Sinocyclocheilus anshuiensis | reverse complement strand
TGTATTTGTATATATTTGTATTTGTACATATATTACGTATGTAATGGTACTGTACTGTACTTTACATCTTTGTTCAGAATACTTTCAATATCATTATGCTGTTCTAACTTGCTTAAACACACTTTTTAATTGCAAGTAAATCTAAATAAAATTAATCTGCATTCAAATACATTTAATTTTAATTAACTACACTGTAAAAATGATTGACTTTTAGTTAGGT
>NW_015570986.1:0-220 GCF_001515605.1 Sinocyclocheilus anshuiensis | reverse complement strand
TGACTCCCTCTGAACAGGACTGGAGGAAAGGGCAGGTCGGTGATGGAAGTCAAGGATATAATCCTCAAGGTGCCTGGGGGCTTGACATCGCCGTGATGGTCTAATTTAAGAAAGAGATGTTCGTTTGCTATCTGATGACATTCTGAAGCAGTCAAGATCCGGCTCGAAGGACCATTTGTTGGGGACTGCCCCACTAATGCCGGTTCTTTAATGGTGTTAA
>NW_015570985.1:0-220 GCF_001515605.1 Sinocyclocheilus anshuiensis | reverse complement strand
ACCGTAAACGGACCAATAACAGCCCTGATATCTGAACCGGGAAAATAAATCGGACAGTGAGGGAGCTCAGCGTAATGAGGGAGCTCAGCGTAATTTATGGACTCAAGGTTTGGAGAAACAAACTACATGGTAGTGTTATTGTAACCCCTCTCCCCCGGGTCCTCACCTCATTCTCGTTCCGAGTGGGTCTCGAACCCGGGTCTCCAGCATGGGAGGCGGA
>NW_015570984.1:0-220 GCF_001515605.1 Sinocyclocheilus anshuiensis | reverse complement strand
CTACATTCTACAATTGTCACTTAACTTAAGCAGTTTTTCTTATATGCAGCATTATGAAAAAGAGCAGTAAAAAACAAACAGCAGTTTTTATTTAATTTTTTTTTTTTTTTTTACATTATCAAATCAAACAAAAAGACAAGGAGCAAGAGTCAAGACAGCACTAAACAAGAGTGCCCTGAAATAAATATTTTCAGTGGTATTTCGCATATATGTGGTTCTA
>NW_015570983.1:0-220 GCF_001515605.1 Sinocyclocheilus anshuiensis | reverse complement strand
AAAGGACTACCGTTGCTTTCATGTTAGGAAAGTCCAGAGTTGCTCGTTTAAAGCAGATAACAATCCCAAGGTTGGAATTTATAGCTGCTGTTCTCGCTGTACGAGTTGATAAAATGCTTAAAAGAGAGCTACAGATTAATCTGGACCCATCAGTGTTTTGGACCGACAGCATGATTGTGCTGAGATATATCCAAAATGAGACCAAGCGATTCCATACCTT
>NW_015570982.1:0-220 GCF_001515605.1 Sinocyclocheilus anshuiensis | reverse complement strand
TTTCTATGTTTCTCTCTGTGAAAAAAAAAAAAAAACATTTGGCCCAGAATTTATAAAAATCACTCAAATATACATATTTAAAAAGTCACTTAAATTTGAGTTTTATAAATTTTGGCCCAAATGTTTTTTGTTTTGCTTTGTTTTTGTTTTTTTGCTTTTGTCAACCCCACAGAAAGAAACATCTTAAATGTATTATTTTGGGTGAACTATCCCTTTAAGA
>NW_015570981.1:0-220 GCF_001515605.1 Sinocyclocheilus anshuiensis | reverse complement strand
GCAGACGGAACAGGCGGAGCAGAAGACCACCAGAGCCAGACAGCAACACACCAAGTTCAACAATATTTTCCCTGGTGACAAATGAATGGGCAGACAGTTCCAAATCTGTCTCACTGACTGAAACTGGACAGGAAGACAGTTCACAAACAGGTTCATAGGTTGATATGGGATAGGATGACAGTTCAAAATTGGGTGTATTAACTGAAACTGGACTGGTAGA
>NW_015570980.1:0-220 GCF_001515605.1 Sinocyclocheilus anshuiensis | reverse complement strand
TGTGTGTGTGTGTGTGTGTTTTACCTACACTGATTGTATAGTTTGGGAAAATGTCAAGCACTATTACTACTTACTATTACATCTCTCTCTGGATTACTTAATACATTTAATATAATTTCAAAAGTAATTTATTCCTGTGATGGCTAAGTTTAATTTCCGGCAGCCGTTACGCCATTCTTCAGTGTCACATGATCCTTAAGAAATCATTCTAATATGCTGA
>NW_015570979.1:0-220 GCF_001515605.1 Sinocyclocheilus anshuiensis | reverse complement strand
GAAAGGCTTGGAAATGTATTCAGATTCAGTGTATGATAGATTCAGGTTTCTTAATGCAATTGGACTTTTTAAAAATAAAAATTAATTAATGTAATTCACCTTCATGTTGTTCTAAACCAATGTTATTTCATTCTAGCACTCAAAAGTAGAAATGACGAAAAAGCATCAGACAGCTCTTTTCCACATGAAGACAAGCTGTCAAGTTTCAATTTTAAAAGTG
>NW_015570978.1:0-220 GCF_001515605.1 Sinocyclocheilus anshuiensis | reverse complement strand
TTTATATATTAAATATATTTATATATAATATAAAATATAAGAATACAAACATATAAATGTATATGCATGTAAATATTTCCAAAATATATGCTGTTTGTGAGTGTGTATATATATATATATATATACACACACGCAGTACACACACACACACATATTATGTAAACAAAACCTTTTGTTTTGGATGTGATTAATCGCGATTAATCGTTTGACAGCACTAATT
>NW_015570977.1:0-220 GCF_001515605.1 Sinocyclocheilus anshuiensis | reverse complement strand
ATGTTCCAATGCCGCTGGGACGAGGGGAAGTGGGTAGCAAAACTTTACAGTACTTTTGTTTAATGCCCGGTAGTCGATGCAGGGCCTCAAACCTCCGTCCTTTTTGGCCACAAAGAAGAAGCTGGAAGCAGCAGGGGATGTGGAATGGCAGATGTAACCTTGCTGTAAAGCCTCCTCGATGTACTCCTCCATGGCCTTCTGTTCAGGGAGTGACAAGGGA
>NW_015570976.1:0-220 GCF_001515605.1 Sinocyclocheilus anshuiensis | reverse complement strand
TTATTCATCTTCTCTCATCTTTAGAATTGCTTAATTTTGCCCCCATAGACAGCTATTTGATCTTTATGTTGGCTGAAGCTTTTTAACAAGAAATGTCTTCACAACTGACACAGTTTATTAAGCAATAAATCCCAGAGGACTGACCTAGGTATCAAAAACATTGTAGACAGATGTCACAATAGTTTTGCAATAAATTGACTTGTATAATACAAGTGCTGTG
>NW_015570975.1:0-220 GCF_001515605.1 Sinocyclocheilus anshuiensis | reverse complement strand
TGAACAGAAAGTTCAAAAGAACAGCATTTATTTGAAATGGAAATCCTTTAGAACATTATAAACATTGTAACTGTCACTTTTGATCAATTTAATGAATCCTTGATGAATAAAATAATTAATTTATCCATAATTTTGAATGGTATTGTGTCACGGTTTCCACAAAAATATTGGGCAGCACCACTGTTTTCAACATTGATAATAATCAGAAATGTTTCTTGAG
>NW_015570974.1:0-220 GCF_001515605.1 Sinocyclocheilus anshuiensis | reverse complement strand
CCATACCTTAACAGTGCAATAATTGAGGGGACAGTCATTTGTAGTAGTATCCAATACCATAGTGGATAAAATACCCATGCACTGTGAGAGCCATGCCAAATGAATTCCCGCCTTTCTGGTGCACTCAGTGTCCGAATTTGTCCACTCGAAGGACAGAATGAAAATGAGTGACTGATCTTACTAAACTAATGTAGGGAATAGTGAATGTAGCAACAGGGGA
>NW_015570973.1:0-220 GCF_001515605.1 Sinocyclocheilus anshuiensis | reverse complement strand
TTATTTATGTGTCTGCTTCTATCTACTAGTAACCTGGGTTACACTTTCCCCCCCTAAATCTAGGCACGTCCTCGGCCATGCTTGGTGTTGACTTGTCACCACTGAGGGAAAAGTACCGGGCATATTCAAGGACTGGTCAATGGACGTGGATCCTTCCAGGGAAGTGGTAAGTGCTGAACTCAAGCCTTGCAGTAAGGACTGAATAACCATTGTTAGGGGA
>NW_015570972.1:0-220 GCF_001515605.1 Sinocyclocheilus anshuiensis | reverse complement strand
GAGGGGTAGGTTTAGGTGTAGGGCGATAGAAAATACAGTTTGTACGGTATAAAAACCATTACGCCTATGAAGAGTCCCCGTAAACCACCAATACCAACATGTGTGTGTGTGTGTGTGTTTGTATTTAGCATTCATCTTATTCAGTAATTTCATACTCAAGCTGTGTCATGTCCTCAAAGCCATCCTCCTCTGCACGTTCACGGTACAGCATTGTGGGCAG
>NW_015570971.1:0-220 GCF_001515605.1 Sinocyclocheilus anshuiensis | reverse complement strand
AAAAGGGGTATTTTTATTTTGCAGGACAGTAGGTTTTAGGCTATACTATACTACTATACCATAAACATTAACAGACCACCACGTGACCACAACATTTCACAAATCATTTTGACAAAACAGCATTGACACTGACCAGTCACATAGTAAATCCTGGATGGGCTGATGTCTGCAGGACGATGAAGTCGAGAGAAGCTCTCTTCACTGAAGGCTTCAGTGCTGA
>NW_015570970.1:0-220 GCF_001515605.1 Sinocyclocheilus anshuiensis | reverse complement strand
AAAAGAGTATGTCGATCTCTAGCAGTGAACGAGCTGGGGTTTTCAGTTTCTGAAAAGACACTGGTTTGAAAGAGAGGCATTTGGCACCGGTCTATTCTGTGTAAATGACTCGTTATAAAATAGGTACTCGACCAGTGACTGCAATGAACAGTTTATCAAAATAATCATCACCATCTTGTTTTCCCATTTAAAAAGTGCATGTCAAAGCCACACTAAATGA
>NW_015570969.1:0-220 GCF_001515605.1 Sinocyclocheilus anshuiensis | reverse complement strand
CTTTTTCACAAATCACGCAATTTGAGCAATTGTCATCTAACAAAACAAATAATAAGGTATAATATAATAAAAACTATTGCTTATTCATAAATAAGATATTATTTCATATATATAAATAATACATAATAAATGTTATATTAAACAGGGTTGCAGATTTAGCCTAAATGAAGGTATCATTCAGTAGGCCTACCGGGGAAAAAGTGCCAAAAATACCTGATGA
>NW_015570968.1:0-220 GCF_001515605.1 Sinocyclocheilus anshuiensis | reverse complement strand
TCTGGTAATGCAGACCCCTTTTTCTTCACTCTATTTTCTCTGGATCGTATCCATCTCCTAATGAAGGCCCTCCACTTGACTGATAACACTACAGCAAACCTCAGAGAACCTCTGAATAAGATCAGAAGTGTTTCCACTTCTCTGATGACTGTTTTAATTTTGGGGTGGAGTAACTCTTTAAGGTGGTGTTTGTTCCTGACTGGGACCTGTGCATTGATGA
>NW_015570967.1:0-220 GCF_001515605.1 Sinocyclocheilus anshuiensis | reverse complement strand
AAGTAAGTGGAAGTTTTATAAGTTTCCAAAACGTTTTATTTGTTAGGTATTCCGTCATTTTTCGGAGTAATTTTCCACTGATATGACTGACCACATTTCCCACAATGCATGAGAGCAGCTCTTGCGTATTTCTTCCCAGACTTGCACGCATGCGCAGTGCCTTTGACCTACACAATCGCAGGAGAAAATGGCAGCGCTTGGAGTGGGGCTACAGGTATGA
>NW_015570966.1:0-220 GCF_001515605.1 Sinocyclocheilus anshuiensis | reverse complement strand
TCACAGAGAGCGTTCACTCACTTCTGACAGTGCATTCAAACAGGCCTGTGTTTCCCAAAAGTATCATAAGACAGCATTGATGCTTTTGTGAAACGCAGTCCAGAACAATGAGGACAGAAAAAACATATGTTTGAGTTATTTCACAATAAATAAACTTAAATTGTAGCCTACATTTGTGCAATTACATTTATTTAAATTGAACATTAAAAGTTCATATTGA
>NW_015570965.1:0-220 GCF_001515605.1 Sinocyclocheilus anshuiensis | reverse complement strand
GGTTCTATGAACCAGCAACAAGACACACCCTTTGAGGTTTAAATGGCAGACTCTGTGGATTTTAAAATTAATGTATTCACATTTCTGAATTTTAAACTCGGTCAAAACAACTGCAATGCGTTTCTCTAGGGGGTGGTGTACTGCACATCTTAAAGGGTTACTTCACCCAAAAATTAAAATTAGCCTATAAATTACTCACCCTCAAGTCATCCTAGGTGTA
>NW_015570964.1:0-220 GCF_001515605.1 Sinocyclocheilus anshuiensis | reverse complement strand
TCCAGTTTTGTGCGAGTGAAGGAAATCCGTTTGCGAGTGGAGAGATTTGTGGATCGCGTAACGTTATGCGCTCTCAACATTTGTCAATACGATCACAGCCTAAAATTAAGTATAAAGAAGAGAAAACAAGCGTCCCTAGGCAGCGGATCCGCCACTGCCAGATGCAGTTAGACTTTTACTAAAAACAAGCCTATCACAAGATATCTGGTGGAGGGGGGGG
>NW_015570963.1:0-220 GCF_001515605.1 Sinocyclocheilus anshuiensis | reverse complement strand
AAAAGAAGATATATATATATATCTTCTTTTGTGATCAGAAAAAAAAATTATAAAAAAATCTTATCCTATTATGGCTTTAGAACAGCATCGGGTTGACTAATTATTTACTTAAGTTGTGAAGAGGTAAATAAACTATGAGAGACAGAACGAGCAATATAAGGATTTGGCTTAAAATAGCACATAGTTATTGTGTTGGGGCCCCATACCTGAAATTTGCTTA
>NW_015570962.1:0-220 GCF_001515605.1 Sinocyclocheilus anshuiensis | reverse complement strand
TAGGAAAGACTCAAAGACCTCAAATGTGTGTGTTCCACACAGCTCAGAGCTATAATTCTGCCATAAATCAACTGTGAACATAAAAGAAAAAGTCCAGTATACACTCCAAGTGTCAAGCAGTGATTGGCCAGAGCTAATAGTTGAATGAATGACATGCATTACATCTTTCTGGTAGAACTTACTCTAAAGCTATAATTTCTGGTTGTATATATGTATATAT
>NW_015570961.1:0-220 GCF_001515605.1 Sinocyclocheilus anshuiensis | reverse complement strand
TTGTTTATTTGACTAGATGTTGATCTTTTTAGGTGCAAAATAAAACATTTCAATAAAAACACATTGCATTTACAATGTTTTGCGATGGGGATTATTAGCATAAGTTATTATTATTATTATTATTCTCATCATTACTATTATTATTGCATTAGATAATAGCCATAGTCTCTAACTTAAATGAAATATTTTTTTTTAATCTATAAAGAATATGCATATTTTT
>NW_015570960.1:0-220 GCF_001515605.1 Sinocyclocheilus anshuiensis | reverse complement strand
GAACTGTAGAGATGTACAAACGTATCTGAATGCATTTTTAGGAAAAGTTTTTATGAAATTTTTACATATTTTTACCGATTTATTTCGTCCTACGTAGTTGCCGAAGTTGCCGTTGGACCAATGTTTGCTGGGAAGGATGTGTTAGCTCACAAAATGATCTTGTGGCCACGACATGATATCACGTTCCCACGAGTTAATATGACGTTCCCATGAATTAATA
>NW_015570959.1:0-220 GCF_001515605.1 Sinocyclocheilus anshuiensis | reverse complement strand
GCATTGCACGCACAGGCATTGCTAGAGACCGTCCTGAATTGGGGGTCTCATATGACCCCAGCGATTAAACGTGGCTGTGTTAAGAATAGAATACTAGCTTACTAACTACCAAATTCTGCATATTATATACTTTATACTGTCAGTATGTATTATGTATGCAAATTTTCATTATGCCAGGTTGTTGTGAGCCAGTCAGTTGAGATGCAAATGACATATGACG
>NW_015570958.1:0-220 GCF_001515605.1 Sinocyclocheilus anshuiensis | reverse complement strand
TTTGGATATTTTAATTTAAAAAATCTTACATATTGTGCCTTTAAGTAAATAAAGTAAATAGGCTGAAGTAATACAATTATTAAAACTTAAACTAAAGCTATATAAAATTATGAAAATATAATAATACAAATGACAAAAGCCCATAACAAAATTACTAAAACATAAACTAAAATTTTAATTAAAACTGAAAAAAAAATGTGTGTGTATATATATATATATA
>NW_015570957.1:0-220 GCF_001515605.1 Sinocyclocheilus anshuiensis | reverse complement strand
GCATTCAAAAAGGCTCATTTGTTCTTTGAACGGCAGTAGTTCACTTCTAAGTTCGTAATGGTATTTTCCTGTGTTTAAACTCAGAGGGAAAAAGCACTGTTAAAAGTGACCTTTGACCTTTAATGGTTTGAACAAAGAACAAGCCAGAAAATGGTACTCTAAGAATGTCAGAAGATAGAAGAGAATGGTCACAGAGAGGCTTAGCTCCAGAACTACAATA
>NW_015570956.1:0-220 GCF_001515605.1 Sinocyclocheilus anshuiensis | reverse complement strand
GGCTTCTATGAGCACTAATGCTGTGTTAGTGCTTCTGAGCAAATGGAGAGAAAGCATGCCCACACATGCTTCAAAGCTCCTTTCTCAGTGAGAGAAAGGTGGTCTATGCAATGTTAAGAGCAAAGCTTGCCCACATGAAAGATGTTTATTACATATGAAGTAGGGATGCACCGATTTCATTAACTGAAAACAGGCTAGACTAATCGATTCTTGGGATTTA
>NW_015570955.1:0-220 GCF_001515605.1 Sinocyclocheilus anshuiensis | reverse complement strand
TTATAGCAAAGGCAATCTTAATGTAACAATCAAGGAAATGAGGAACACAAAAAACAATAAAGACCAATCCTGAAAAATAAAACAAAACTAATTACAAATCTAATATCTGATTATACATTGATTGAAGTTACTTTTTGTAATGTCTATTAAGTAATTTTCTCTTCTGCAATAATCGTGGCTTTTCTTTATTTTTGACCTTTTCTCAGAAAATGTTGATATA
>NW_015570954.1:0-220 GCF_001515605.1 Sinocyclocheilus anshuiensis | reverse complement strand
GACCTTCACCTTCCCGCTCATGAGCCTCCGTCGAGCCTGTGCTGCTGTTTTGTGGTCCTCGTACTCCAGAAAACAGAAGCCCCTGTTCTTTCTCTTATCATCCGGCTGATGGTAAAGGATGATGTCAGTAAGACCCTCTGAGAAAAAAAGAACGTTAAATGTAAATCTTAAAATCTTTAAAAGGTGACATATCATGAAAATCTGACTTTTCCAGGTTTTA
>NW_015570953.1:0-220 GCF_001515605.1 Sinocyclocheilus anshuiensis | reverse complement strand
GAAAAGGTAAAAAGAGTTGAGAGAAAATATGATGCGTGTCAGATCAGCGTCACGTTCAGCAGCGGCAGTTCTTAAAGAAATAGCAGCCAAAACAACCTAATAACCGGCTGCTGTGATGTCTATTAATCAAAGGACAAATAAATAACTTATAGCTTTAAGGATTCATCTGTATTTGATTTAGAATTTAGTGTTTGATAACTTCAATTTCAATTTCTGTATA
>NW_015570952.1:0-220 GCF_001515605.1 Sinocyclocheilus anshuiensis | reverse complement strand
GTAACGAGCTCGAGAATTTAAAGCGGCAGACGCATGTGCGCTTAGGATAAACAGATGATATCGTTCGCTGGTGTGGACGCTTTGGAAAAGCAAATTCTGGAAATCAGAGAGCATATAAAGAGCGTGTATATGATGGTAATGAAATTACGAGCATACGACGTTGCAGTTACGTTGTCAGTAGGGTTGCCAACCGTTCCGTATAATACGGAATCGTCCCGTA
>NW_015570951.1:0-220 GCF_001515605.1 Sinocyclocheilus anshuiensis | reverse complement strand
TGTAAATAGTTTGGAGCATGAAGCATACAGATATGCCAATTGAACTAACCAATCATGACAAAGAACCACATAGATGCACCAATCACAAGTAGGAGCATGAGTAAACAAGGGTCAAAAGCAGAAAAATAACTTTTTAACCCATTGCTTGCTTTCAAAACTCTCCCAAACAATACATACAAATTTTACAAACAAGTTACTTTACTAAAATTTCCATTTTAGG
>NW_015570950.1:0-220 GCF_001515605.1 Sinocyclocheilus anshuiensis | reverse complement strand
TCCATCAGTTCTGGTGTACCTCAAGGTTCTGTTTTGGGCCCTCTTTCTCTTCACTATTTATATGCTACCAATTGGACAAATAATCATACGCTATGGGTTTAACTTCCACTGTTATGCAGATGACATTCAGATTTATTTTAGTGCTCCTTCCACCTCAGTGTTTCCTCCGCCTACATTAAAGGTTTAGTTCACCCAAAAATGAAAATTAGCCCATGTTTTA
>NW_015570949.1:0-220 GCF_001515605.1 Sinocyclocheilus anshuiensis | reverse complement strand
ATGATATGTTGTCTTTCTGAATACCTAGATTTTTGCTTTTTTCTTTATTTCCCCAAATTTACACTTTTTACGCATTGCTGTTCCACTATGTCACTACGGTTCCCCATTGTCCATAGCTGAGTGCGGCTCAACTGTTTCCAAGAATGCCGGTGTCCTGTTGTCCCCAAACTACCCTCGCAATTACGAGAACAACCACGAGTGCATCTACAACATTCAAGTA
>NW_015570948.1:0-220 GCF_001515605.1 Sinocyclocheilus anshuiensis | reverse complement strand
GTCCCGAGCCCTCAAGGTTGGACGATTGGTTCTTCGGGGTGGCCCACGCTGGTTCTCAGCGACCCAGAAACTGACCTGCTAGCTCCTCCTCCCTCACCACTCTCAACGGTGGTGCAGCTAGGGGGTATACTGGGGTCCCCCTGGTGAAACAGTCGGTTGCAATGCAGTTGTGTCTTGATACTGCCTCCACCCAGCAGGGCAAACCGTGCCTCCCCTCCCG
>NW_015570947.1:0-220 GCF_001515605.1 Sinocyclocheilus anshuiensis | reverse complement strand
TGCTGAACCGTGGGCCTAGTCATGGATCACTATCAACTACGATCTACTCCCTTCACTAAAATGTACGATTCCTACACGATAACAAATAATATAGATAAATAATGAACACGTCAGAACGAAAACACAGATACTTACAAGACCAAGTAGGAATGGCCTTTATCGTTTGTTGTTTGCTCGCTGCTCTCCGACAGGTAAACTTAGTGCTCTCTCGTGTAAAAAC
>NW_015570946.1:0-220 GCF_001515605.1 Sinocyclocheilus anshuiensis | reverse complement strand
TACGCAACGGTCGCAGTGTTGTCTGTACGGACCAGTACGTGCTTGCCATGTAGCCACACTTTTAGGCGGCCCAAAGCAAGATGTACTGCTAGCAACTCGAGGCAGCTGATGTGCCAACGCAGTTGGGGGCCCGTCCAAACCCCGACACTGCATGCCCATTGTACGTGGCCCCCCTGCTGGTGGCAGAGGCATCCGTGTGTACCACTGCATGCCTGGACAC
>NW_015570945.1:0-220 GCF_001515605.1 Sinocyclocheilus anshuiensis | reverse complement strand
TATCTTTTCTATTTTTGAGAAAATGTCCTTTAGTTTGAAATATAACTTGCATTGCAAATGCCATAATGGCATTTTTTTCTGCAGGTCCTTAGACTTATTAGTTTACAAGTGCATTAAACTGCATTTTTCATATCATTTGGGTATAATTTTCACCTTGGAAGTGATGTAATATGTGAAAAAAAAAAAGTCAAAGCAGCTCTATTGTTTGTTTCATGTTGGA
>NW_015570944.1:0-220 GCF_001515605.1 Sinocyclocheilus anshuiensis | reverse complement strand
TTCTGCAAAAATAGAAATAGACTTTTGCTTTTTGAATGCATATGAAAAAAAAACTTAAGTAACATTATTAGATACTACAGCAGTAAAGAGATTACTTTGAGGTAGGCTTTTATTTGAGATACAGTGGGATAATATGACTTATTTTTCAGTGTTAAAATTGCCCCCAAACTCTGTATCAGGTGCCCCCTTAACAGATCATAGTGTAATCAATTTAATCTTA
>NW_015570943.1:0-220 GCF_001515605.1 Sinocyclocheilus anshuiensis | reverse complement strand
CTCTCTCACTCTCTCTCTCTCTCTGTCTCTCTCTCTCTCTCTCTCATATTTTCCTTTCATTTCAAACTTTCCGTAAACAGTCAACATTATTATATATATTAACACAACTGTCTAGGTAATCTGCATATCTTTGGCCTTTGGCCTCTCATATCTTTGGCAATTTAAACTGTGGCTGAATTTTCCCTGGCTTTGTGAGGCTGGCCCAATAGCTTTTCAGCAG
>NW_015570942.1:0-220 GCF_001515605.1 Sinocyclocheilus anshuiensis | reverse complement strand
ATTTTTTAGGATTTTTTACCCAAGCAAAGTCTCTGAGAACCTGACTCCTTGTAATTCTGGAGATTCCAGGAAGGTTGCAGTTCTGGAAAATGGTGGTGCTTGAGACTAAATGTTTCCTGATGGTTTTACATCTAATTCTTCACATTAATTCTTAATTATTTTGCGGTTAACATGCGTCTTTTCTTCTCCACCTGTTTTTTTCTGACCCCGCTGTCCCAGT
>NW_015570941.1:0-220 GCF_001515605.1 Sinocyclocheilus anshuiensis | reverse complement strand
GTGAAAAAAGTTTTCGGCACTTGCGATCCATATACAGAACCTGCCGCAGTATTTGAATCAAACAACAGGACAATCTAAAAAGCTTAATGTGAAAAAACTCTTAACATGCCCTAATGTAGTAAAGCAGTGATATTAAAATATCAAATTCAGTGAACGCAACACGCTAAATTAAGCTTTTCTTCATAATAGTATTCTATGGAAAAAGCTTAATGTGCAATTA
>NW_015570940.1:0-220 GCF_001515605.1 Sinocyclocheilus anshuiensis | reverse complement strand
GGGCTGCGGCTCTCCAGGACCGGAGTTCGCCACCCCTGGTATAGGGAATAGTGCATCTGACCCTTATCTAAATCTGTACTTAATCAGAAGATATATTTATTTATTTCAATCCAAGTGCACAATAGGCTATACATTCTTTAAAATAAAGGTGCTTCAAAAGGTTCTTCAAGCGATACCATAGAAGAACCATTTTTGGTTCCACAAAGAAGCATTCAGTCAA
>NW_015570939.1:0-220 GCF_001515605.1 Sinocyclocheilus anshuiensis | reverse complement strand
TGCTAATTGTCATCTTAAGCATATTGCTTTGCTTGGAATCATATTTATTTATTTATTGACTTGTTAATAATTTTGTCATGCTTGCACTGCATCAAAGTGTAGATCTACAGACATGTTGGCCTCCTGACATGCTAGTTATTGCAAAAAAAAAAAAAGGTTGCAGAAACCAGATGGTTTTTAACCAGTTTAATTGACCCTGATTACATTTTAATTACAATTC
>NW_015570938.1:0-220 GCF_001515605.1 Sinocyclocheilus anshuiensis | reverse complement strand
TTTTGTTTTGTTTTTTTATCATTTTAAATGAAGCCTTGTTCCCAAAGTATTTTTTGAAGCCCTGTTACCAAAGTTAGTCAAAGTACAGTTTAAAACCCTGATTTAAGTTTAAAGTTTACTTAATTTTAAACTTAAATCATTTAGGTTTAGGTCTCCAAGGTACTCATATCATAATATTATGCAAAAAGTATTACCAAGGTAGTTATTTGTTTATTTTTTA
>NW_015570937.1:0-220 GCF_001515605.1 Sinocyclocheilus anshuiensis | reverse complement strand
GTGTTTCTGGGCTCGGTTTCCAAACACACACACAGATTCCCCTCTGCGCTCTCTGGAAACTTCGGCACCATTTTGTTTCCAGCAGGTGTTGAGCTGTAAATAGGTCACTGATCCGGATCCGTAATGGTGGTTGGAGAAAGTCTGCAGATTGATTTTTTTGTGGAGAGTCGAGCAACTGGAACACAAAGGGGCTCTAGAGGCGGGGAGTGTCTCCGGCCCG
>NW_015570936.1:0-220 GCF_001515605.1 Sinocyclocheilus anshuiensis | reverse complement strand
CTCAGTTTACCTCGACTCCTAATGTTTTACATGTTGACTACATTTAGAAAGTTATTCACGTTTATTAATATGAACAGCTTTAATGGATCAAATTGAATTAGGTTAAAAACAATATTTACTAATGTTTTTGCATCGATATTTTTAAAAACCTTATTCAAACCCCCCTATAACAACTTCATGTTTTCTGTCATGTGTTTAGTCCTAAATGCAGCACAATCCG
>NW_015570935.1:0-220 GCF_001515605.1 Sinocyclocheilus anshuiensis | reverse complement strand
TCACTGATTATAATGGGTTCTATTCTACACCGGATGCGAGCGGCGTGGCGTGACAAAATACAATAGAAATTATATTGTATTTTGTCGCACCGTGCGATGTGATAAGCATGAGTTCTGGGCAACGGCGCAGCCGGTATAAACACCAGCATTGGCCGTAACACTGGCTTTAATGCGTCACAGACGCGTGCCGTGATGCGCAGATCAGCTCTAGTCTCTAACG
>NW_015570934.1:0-220 GCF_001515605.1 Sinocyclocheilus anshuiensis | reverse complement strand
CAACGTGTAAATTATCACTGTCGCAAATGAGCAGCGAGAAAAGTTGAATTTGCATTGTTTGAGGTTTTAAAGGATGAATAACTGATAAAGAGAAGAAAAATTGCACAGGCTACACAGTCCATCAAGCTACTTAGTGTCACAAAATGATCACCGATTGATTGACCAGCTTGACGAGTTGTCCATTTCCTTTGTCAGCACGCAAATGTTTATGTTTTGGATG
>NW_015570933.1:0-220 GCF_001515605.1 Sinocyclocheilus anshuiensis | reverse complement strand
GACAGAGACGGCGAAGCTTCTTCGAGCAAGGCCGACGAAATATCACCACCCTCTGAGGGCCTAACGGCCTTTACCTGAAGATCTCGAAAAACTCCGGTCAGCGCTCCTTTCCGACATTACGCAAGTAGTTCACTCACTTTTAAAAACAGAACTGGCTGGTGCACTGTCACCTGTGAACGCGACATTGGAACAAGTGAAATCATATTACGAAGCTCATGAC
>NW_015570932.1:0-220 GCF_001515605.1 Sinocyclocheilus anshuiensis | reverse complement strand
GTGAAAACCATTTTGAAATCAGACATTGTGTTACCATGGAAATGGTAAAATTCTAAAATGGTCTTTTAGAATCAAAATTTTTTATAATCTTGACAAATTCATATCGTTGGAAAGGTCTGACTCTCAAGATTCCATATTTGGTGGTTATTTTGACAAAAAAATTGCATGAAATATTCAATGGAGTTTGAATGGCACCCGGTGGCTAGTTTTGGTATAACGC
>NW_015570931.1:0-220 GCF_001515605.1 Sinocyclocheilus anshuiensis | reverse complement strand
TTTTCTGCTTTTGTTTTCAGGGCCTTTTTTCATTTTAAGCTTTTCTGTGCTGTGATTTCAAAGGAAGATAATTACATTTTAAAATTCGTTTTTTTTAGTGGTGTCAAAATTGATAAATTTTCGCAGAACTTTGAATAGTTGAATAGAACCATGAATAGTTAACACAGGCGATTTGAATTTTTTCAGTTTAACGCGTTAAAAATATTTAACACAATTAACG
>NW_015570930.1:0-220 GCF_001515605.1 Sinocyclocheilus anshuiensis | reverse complement strand
TAAAAAAGACATCGTATACTCTCTCTCGCACTCTCTCTCTCTCTCACACACATTCGTACAATTTTGAAATTAAGTTTATGGAATTTTCTTACGAGGTGTCTCTGTGTTGCAATTGATGTTGTATATTTTTAATATGGCGAAGACATCGATAAACTTAAACTACACTTTCCTGAGTAAAAGATTGTGCTAATTTGCTAATTTTCCGGCACCGCGTTGCGCG
>NW_015570929.1:0-220 GCF_001515605.1 Sinocyclocheilus anshuiensis | reverse complement strand
TGTTCAATCTGTATTTGATGGGTTGCAGAATTTCTGAGAAGTGACGAACTGTAATCTGGTGATTGTTTGCATTGGCCGATGGCTGTCAGTGCTGTGTCAAATTATCAGAATCTCTATCTGTATTTAGATTAAACTGAATGTCTAAACTAAATGAATAGCCAATGTAATGTTGTTCTTCCAATCGTAGTTTGCATTTAGCAAATACACCTTGTATAATATA
>NW_015570928.1:0-220 GCF_001515605.1 Sinocyclocheilus anshuiensis | reverse complement strand
TGTTATAAAACATATTTTAAACTACAGGAACAAATAATCAAAATGAAGGAAGTATACATTTAAACTATTTCAATATTTATTATGCCAGAATTATTTATAAATTTTTTTTACACAAATTACAACTGTACCTAAGTTGTGTTGTCAATTTTTTATAAAGTCAGTGTGTTTTCCCCCAACTGAAACTGAAAATGTGTCAGTGAAGAGCTTCAGATGAAATACG
>NW_015570927.1:0-220 GCF_001515605.1 Sinocyclocheilus anshuiensis | reverse complement strand
TGAGCCTTCAGATTGCATCAGGACTCTCTTTCAGACAGACAAGATTTGCAAGTATCAAATTTAGCCTTATTAATTGATACATTAAGTATCATTTGCACCTCTTTACAAAGGTGTGTTTGAACTAAGAGACTGATATTTCCTTCAGGCTGTAGATCTGCTGAATATCAAATTGTAACATAGCTTCATGTCTTTATTTCTCTTCTCTTTACTGCTTAAGCTT
>NW_015570926.1:0-220 GCF_001515605.1 Sinocyclocheilus anshuiensis | reverse complement strand
TCCTTTACAGTCAACTCATCCTCCTCCCCAACTAGACAAAGAAACAAAGAAAAAGAGAAACATGATCTTGATATCTGATCAACCAATGAGCTCTGATGAAACAGACCCAACACGTGTGGTATCAAACACAGCTGGAGTACCTGACAGAATGATGGGCTCCACCTCGTCGTACTCTCTCAGAACCCACAGAAACAGACGAGCCAGATCCAGAGAATAGATG
>NW_015570925.1:0-220 GCF_001515605.1 Sinocyclocheilus anshuiensis | reverse complement strand
TGGGCTGCCTTCCCAAACCAATATTGAGAAAAATGGCAAGGCAAAAGACACGAGGCTCGAGTCAACTGCAGACTGCTACCCTGCAGCGCAGCCCATCTGAGCCATCTCAGAAACGACATCTCATTTCAATGCAAGCACTCTAAACCAATGAGCTAAGTGGTCGACCAAGTTTAGCTTGCAGACGAGGAACAAAGAAGAACAGCGAGATGCGGGCTTGAAT
>NW_015570924.1:0-220 GCF_001515605.1 Sinocyclocheilus anshuiensis | reverse complement strand
GTTCGGTCGGATATGTCAAAAGCAAGTAAGTAAAACAATGCACAATTTACTAAAGTTATTTGATGGTAAGGAGAGCGAGAGCGAGAGAGAGAGTCAGAGAGCGCACACTTCTGTTGCATGATCTTGATTGTTGTTCGCTCCATTAGCGCATACATTTGGATTCAAACTAAATCGCAAATATAAAACAAACAAAAATTATAGGGGCATTCACTATAAACAG
>NW_015570923.1:0-220 GCF_001515605.1 Sinocyclocheilus anshuiensis | reverse complement strand
CACCACCTTTTAACAAAGGGAGAACCTGTGCTGATTTCCATGCACCAGGAATATAATTTGAAGTTAAACTCAAATTTAAAATAGAAGTGATGGGTTCTGTTATAAGATCTGCAGAAAAAAAAAAGGTTCTATTTTATCAGACCCTGTTGATTTTTTTAATATCCAAATTTGATAAAACTTTATGAACTTGTGTAGCTAAAATGGGAGTAAAACTAAACAG
>NW_015570921.1:0-220 GCF_001515605.1 Sinocyclocheilus anshuiensis | reverse complement strand
GACTTTCTTCTTTCAGACGAATCCAATCTGAGTTATATAAAAAAATGTCCTGGCTCTTTCAAGCTTCATAATGGCTTTGAATTGGTATTTCTGTTCAACAGTCCAAAATAAGTCCAGTAAAGTGCATCCATCCGTAATAAAAAGTGCCTCACACAGCTCCGGTGGGTGAATAAAAGCCTCCTGTAGCGAATCGATGCGTTTTTGTAAGAAACATATCCAT
>NW_015570920.1:0-220 GCF_001515605.1 Sinocyclocheilus anshuiensis | reverse complement strand
TGCATCTTACTCTTTCCAGTGTCTGGCACTGGTAGGGGGATGGGTGTGTGTGTGTGTGTGCATCTTACTCTTTCCAGTGTCTGGCACTGGTAGGGTGTGTGTGTGTGTGTGAGTGTGAGTGTGTATGAGTGTGTGTGTGTGAGTGTGTGTGTGCAGAAGTGCGTGCCAGGAACAGTTCGGGAATTTGAGGCGGTGTTTCAAAGGGTCCCAGGATAGTTAG
>NW_015570919.1:0-220 GCF_001515605.1 Sinocyclocheilus anshuiensis | reverse complement strand
AAAATTTGTGAGTCATATGGGCCAGTTTTATATGTGCCATCTGTAATCTGACTCATTTTGTGGACTCAGTTACAATTGCATATGTCTTTCTTTCTTTCTTTCTTTCTTTCTTAGTTTTGCAGAACTTAGTTTTGGGTTTAGAATTTTGTGCAGAAAATAGATTTGGGACATAAAGCCTTCCATTTTTCCTGCATATCAGGGTGAATATTTTTCCTTTTTG
>NW_015570918.1:0-220 GCF_001515605.1 Sinocyclocheilus anshuiensis | reverse complement strand
GCAGTGGGGAGAGAACACAACCCTGAGGAGCTCCAGTGCTGATCACTGGATCAGCACTGGAGCTTATTACTCTTAAGCTTATTACTCTTAATAAACTTATTACTCTTAATAAACTAAGAGTTTATTAGTTAAAAGAGCCTTATGACTTATCACCTCTTGTAGTCCTTTACTTAAAGGGTCATATGACGTTGCTAAAAATAACATTATTTTGTGTATTTGG
>NW_015570917.1:0-220 GCF_001515605.1 Sinocyclocheilus anshuiensis | reverse complement strand
CGCTTCGTTGCACATGATGGCGGTGCTTCAGGCATATCAGGCTGACCTGCTGAAAGACCTGGATAAAGGGGAGGGCCTTTCCCCTGATGAGGTAGCTGAGTTGCGCCACACCACGGATCTTGCTCTCCGTGCTACTAAGCCATGGTGGTAACAGAGAGACATCTGTGGGTGAACTTGGCAGATATCGGGAAGAAAGAGAAGGGCTTTCTCCTCGATGCTC
>NW_015570916.1:0-220 GCF_001515605.1 Sinocyclocheilus anshuiensis | reverse complement strand
AGCTCTGGGGCTGGAGCCGACACTGGAGCGAGCTCCAGGGCTGGCAGGCTTGACTGAGGAACCACCGGCGGTCTTGTCTTCGTAGCAGATGGTGGGTTTGTCTTCTGAGCGGCCGGGGGGCTTAAGTGAGCCGTGGCCGGCGGGCTTAAGTGAGCTGCGGCCGGCGAGCTTGACAACGCTTGACAGCAGGACGGTTCTCATACCGCGGGGAACAAACAGG
>NW_015570915.1:0-220 GCF_001515605.1 Sinocyclocheilus anshuiensis | reverse complement strand
TTTAGTTGTTTCAGTTTGTTATTTGCCCAATGATAACACAATTTTCAGTTTTAAACAAGTTTTTGACGGGTGGTCTAATAAATTTGTTAAGCAATGTATATAGCTACATATAGTTTTGTGAGGATTTGTGAGGATTTGTGAGGAAATAAAACTTACAAAGTCACTCGTTTATAATTTGCCCCTTTCTTGATTGCCAATGGCTGCAAAGTACAATATGAAA
>NW_015570914.1:0-220 GCF_001515605.1 Sinocyclocheilus anshuiensis | reverse complement strand
GAAAAATGCTACCATAGGGTTATCATAAAACAGTCATAAAGTACAATTTTTGCTCCACTGACTTTTATTACTACCCATACGAACATGGGAGACCAATGGAAGCAATTATGATTTTTATCTCGCAATTTTGAGTTTATATCTCACATTTCTAACTTATTTTCTCAAAATTGAAGTATAAACTTGCAATTTTGACATTTTTCTCACAATTGAGAAATTGTCT
>NW_015570913.1:0-220 GCF_001515605.1 Sinocyclocheilus anshuiensis | reverse complement strand
TAGGCATCTGAGTGGCCGCCTCGCTGGTGGGAGGACCCGCACTGGTGCCGCTTCCTGGGGAACACAATACTAGTTTCATCTCCCCTCTGAGTTTGTTGTGTGTTTTGAATTTATTAATCACTGATTTTAATGCGTGCCTCTTGACAGTGGCAGCTACCCATGCATTAATTAATTTCTGAGATCCTCTTTTACAAAATGGCATTTAGAAACAATGCAGGGT
>NW_015570912.1:0-220 GCF_001515605.1 Sinocyclocheilus anshuiensis | reverse complement strand
AAAAGATTACAATTTCAATACTTTTTTTGGCATGCCCTAATAAACCTTCCCACAAAAGAGCCTCTGAAAATAAAGTTTTCCATGGTAAAATCACTAATTGCCAGAGTGTGAATAAAAGGTATCTTATAATTAAACTGCGTTTCATTTTTTTAAAGGAATAGTTTACCCAAAAATGAAAATTTGTTGAAAATGTACTCTCCCTCATGCTATCCATGATGAG
>NW_015570911.1:0-220 GCF_001515605.1 Sinocyclocheilus anshuiensis | reverse complement strand
GCACTTTGTTATAAAAAATTGACCCACAGGGACTCTGTATGAACACACTGATTCAATAAAATGAATCAGATTTCTCAACGGTATATATGAGGGAAAAAGGAAAATATTAGAAGAGTGCAATTCATTATCAAAACTCGCTATCCTGTACAGCTCCATGTAGCAATGTGACAAAAGACGTACACTAAGATTGAAAAGTTTGGGGGCTTTTTTTTTTATTCAG
>NW_015570910.1:0-220 GCF_001515605.1 Sinocyclocheilus anshuiensis | reverse complement strand
TTTTAAGACTTTTTAACAAAATATGGGAGACAGGGAATTTGCCAGCAGATTGGAAGCATGGGGTCATAGTGCCAATACTCAATACTGAGTTTCTTGTTTGGAAGAACGATTCAAGTAAGAGTAGGGACTGCTTTTTCTCAGATTGGAACTCCCCAGGGAAGTCCTATTCTTCTTCATTTAATGATAAATGACATCTTTCATAACGTTGATACTGGAATAG
>NW_015570909.1:0-220 GCF_001515605.1 Sinocyclocheilus anshuiensis | reverse complement strand
TTTTTGAGTCCTCATAATTAAGATTGCTTACAAACAATATTTATTCAAAAATGTAAGCATATGCAGAGATTTTTATGTGATGAGTAGGTGTTTGTACAGTACAAAATCATTACACCTATGGAGCGTCCCCAGAAAATATAAAAAAACAACAACGTGCGTGTGTGTGTGTGTCTGTGAGAGAGAGAGAGAGAGAGAAGGTGAGGGTGAGGGTTAGAACGAG
>NW_015570908.1:0-220 GCF_001515605.1 Sinocyclocheilus anshuiensis | reverse complement strand
GTAAATTTGTGGTTACTGCAGTTTTACTACAAATACTGTGGTAAAGTGTGGTTACTGTAATAAAGCCCTGGTTAATTTTAACTTTTAATGTAAAAGGTTGCTAGGCTGTTGTACCCCTAAAGGTGAAACTTTAGCATATTTTTTCTGACAGATTTATTAACAACAATTACAGAAAATAACACAATCCATTTGAACTTTTAACAACCAGTTTAAATAAATT
>NW_015570907.1:0-220 GCF_001515605.1 Sinocyclocheilus anshuiensis | reverse complement strand
TCTCAATAGTTGTATAGCATGCTATCAAAGTAGTATGAACAGATATTCAGACCATTGATATGGTTTATATTGAAGATTCTTTAAGCTTTAGGAGATACTGAGGGCACGTCAGAGTCTGATGACCCAGCAATGTTGATTAGAAGTCCTCCTGAAAAAATCAAGTTGAGGAACGTCATCTTGCCCAAGTAAGAATCACGAAGTCTTGCCTCTGAATTACATC
>NW_015570906.1:0-220 GCF_001515605.1 Sinocyclocheilus anshuiensis | reverse complement strand
CGCGTTCTGTCCAGGTAACGGAATCCAGCGCGTCTGGAAATAATGACTTTCCATCTCATTCCAGCGCGCAGGCAGCGCGTCTGATATTATAGATATCTGCGGTCGGTTCTGGCCTGCAATTGGTCAGATTACATGTCACTCAGATAGGCCATTACAGACTTTGTGAACTCTGACGCCTCTGCGTCACCAGAGTGGGCGAGAGAGGGGGGTCTCCATCCGG
>NW_015570905.1:0-220 GCF_001515605.1 Sinocyclocheilus anshuiensis | reverse complement strand
GAAAAGACTGTTCTCTGCCCTCATCCTTGCCCCAGAGCTCGCTCCAGCCCCCGAATCCAGCCCAAAGAGAGCTCCAGTTCCTGAGTTTAGCCCACGGATGGCTCCAGTTCCTGAGATTAGCCCACGGAGGGCTCCTGTTCCTGTGTTTAGCCCACGGAGAGCTCCTGTCCCCGATTTTAGCCCAGAGAAGGCTCCAGTCCCCGAGTTTAGCACAGAAAGG
>NW_015570904.1:0-220 GCF_001515605.1 Sinocyclocheilus anshuiensis | reverse complement strand
GTGTTAATTTACAGTGATATCTAATCCCACGTCGCCAGACATAAAAGGCATTACTATACATATTTTAATGGGGAGGTGGTTGTTTTCCAAGCAATTTTCTGCTACAGTACATTCTTAATTTATTCATATTTAATTTATTGGTCTCTGCATACCCACTCAGCAAAACTAATCAACAGCATGTAACAGGCCTCTTAAAGATACAGCGCTCTTTGGCAGGCGG
>NW_015570903.1:0-220 GCF_001515605.1 Sinocyclocheilus anshuiensis | reverse complement strand
AATTAAATAATGTGAGATTTAGATCAAGTATATGTGTTAATTGCAGTAAACTTGAGTTGTTTAAAATCTGAACAGCTGAAACTATTAGGAGCACTTCATGTTACATTTTTATTCTTTGACTGAAAGCCCCATCTGAAAGCCCCATCATTAAGGCATGGACAAGAAAAAATACACCAATTAATAGAAACTGGACACTAATATAACAAAAACCAACAATCGG
>NW_015570902.1:0-220 GCF_001515605.1 Sinocyclocheilus anshuiensis | reverse complement strand
AGTTATAAAATGAATGGAAAGCAGCTCAAATCATTGACTTTGATGGGAAACATTTGAGCTAATACTGAGATCTCTGACTTTTGATGCAGACTTTGGCATTGAGATATTGAGATATGCAGGAGTTTCTATTTGCTCTGCATTTAGTCCTTTAAACAGCTAGGAGAAATGTACATAGCAGATATGTGACCCTGGAGCACAAAAGCAGTGTTAAGTCGCTGGG
>NW_015570901.1:0-220 GCF_001515605.1 Sinocyclocheilus anshuiensis | reverse complement strand
TACATTTTAATTAGTCGAACTAAAGTGAGCCAGTCTAATGCATGAAACTCTACAGCTAAAAATGAGTCTCACTCCAGCCCTGACAATTGCACAACTCCAAAAGCGGAACTAATAAAAGTAATAATTAAAGAGGAATAAATTAATCTACACCGAAATTATCTTACAGGGAGAAACGGTGTTCAAAACATTGTAATAACGGCTGCTTACATTTGATGGCAGG
>NW_015570900.1:0-220 GCF_001515605.1 Sinocyclocheilus anshuiensis | reverse complement strand
GGAGTAGATGTTAGTTCAGATTGTTTGGATCTTTTTGAGGATGTAGTTGCTGCAGATGATGGCAGTTCTGCAGCTGCGGAGCCTCAGTATGAGGATCCTGCTCAATCTGAGAGTACAGACATATTGGATGTTGTTGGCGATATACAGTGTGACACAAGCCAATTAAAACCGCAACTACAACGCAATTTAGCCTCTCTGTTTTTGAAGATGCAGGCTATAC
>NW_015570899.1:0-220 GCF_001515605.1 Sinocyclocheilus anshuiensis | reverse complement strand
ATCCCACTGTGCTTCATGTAGACAGAAATACAGCCAACTCCGACAGAGCTTCCAAGGAGTCGGAGGCACACAAGTTCTTGGAACCTGCTGAAACATGTGGTCATACAGGGGCCGGAAAGGATCACTGTCTTCTTTCTATTTTACCAGTTCAAGTCAAGGCCAGTAAAGGAGATCATATAATCCAGACGTATGCATTCCTGGATCCTGGCAGTTCAGCGAC
>NW_015570898.1:0-220 GCF_001515605.1 Sinocyclocheilus anshuiensis | reverse complement strand
ATTTCACAATTTTTACTGTATTTTTGATCAAATAAGTGCAGCCTCGGTGAGCAGAAAATTATTTGAAAAATCTTGAAACCTCAAACGTTTGAATGGTGATTTTTAGATCCTGAGACCGAGGTGACACTAAAAAGAAACTTAACTCAGATCTCAAGTTTTCTGAGGTTTGCAAGATAAATAATATCCCGTGTCCATCCTCCGTGCTTCCAGGGGGAGAGAG
>NW_015570897.1:0-220 GCF_001515605.1 Sinocyclocheilus anshuiensis | reverse complement strand
TTGTTGCTTCAGTTGCGATTGAGAGAGAGACGAGAGAATCCACCTACTTTTCTAGCTCTCTTGAATGAGATTAGGGAGGCTGAAGAAAGTGAAGCTGCCAGACATAGTCTGGGTTCCACTGCAAAACCCATCCCTCGACCACGACAGAAACTAGCTGGTTTGGCTGCAGTGAGAGAACTGAAGGCTGAGATTCAAGAGCTGCGGACAAAAGTAACAGAGG
>NW_015570896.1:0-220 GCF_001515605.1 Sinocyclocheilus anshuiensis | reverse complement strand
TTCTTACACAGGCTTATGGAAATTGAGGAGGACCCCTCCGTTTCTACTTCGTCAAGGGTTGACATCATGCTTTTTTTCTGGAGGGGTGTCGTCTAGCATCTCTTATTTCTTGAGGAATTGAATGGTTCTTACCCATGGTAATACGTTTCTGACTTAATTAAAAATGACATGTAGCTGTGACTACCTCAATACTCTTTATTCTTAGACCTCCAATAAATGA
>NW_015570895.1:0-220 GCF_001515605.1 Sinocyclocheilus anshuiensis | reverse complement strand
CCAGTGTATACACTAATAAGGTGTCAGGGTTCATTTTAGCCCGCCGTAGTGCTCGGCTGCGCCCAGCTGCCCTCTCCGCACATATGGAGCCCCACTATCAAGATCGTTGCCATGCCAGCCAGGGAGATTTGCATGTGTGTTATCTATTTAAATACATTCTCAGGGTTTATAAGTACTATAATGCATCTTGGCTAGGCTCAGCTCATTGCTAATTTATAGG
>NW_015570894.1:0-220 GCF_001515605.1 Sinocyclocheilus anshuiensis | reverse complement strand
CTTGGCTTTAGGACGACCTTGGAGTCGTTAGGCCCAAATTGAAGGTAGGTGGGGCTCACAGAGAGCGCCTGCAAATCTTCCATTTGCTTGACCGATGCTAGCGCCAGTAGCAGAGCAATCTTTAGCGACAGGTGTCGGAGGTCGACAGACTGTAGCGGCTCAAAGGGTAGGCAGATCAGAACAGTAGGCAGATCCCAAGTAGGGACTGTGAAGGGGCGAG
>NW_015570893.1:0-220 GCF_001515605.1 Sinocyclocheilus anshuiensis | reverse complement strand
CACACACACACACACACACACACAGCTCAGGCTCTCTGTCAGCTTCACTCCCGCTGACGTGCGGCTGGAAAAATGTTTGTTTACTTTTTTGGAGTGGAAAATGCAAAGCGAGTTTTCACCCACAAACGTCCTCTAAACCGCAAAGACAAAGTCTGACACAAACACACTCACAGAAGCTCACATGAACACACACACACACACACACACACACAGTGTATAT
>NW_015570892.1:0-220 GCF_001515605.1 Sinocyclocheilus anshuiensis | reverse complement strand
TTTGTGTTGATTTTGATGTTTGTTTTGGATCATTGTTCTGATGGACGATCCAACCATGGCCCATTATAAGATTTCTAACAGAGGCAGTCAAGTTTAGATTTTTTATCTGTTGGTATTTGATAAAATCCATGATGCTATCTATCTGAACAAGATATCCAGGATCTCTGGCAGAAAAAAAGGCCCACAACATTAAAGATCCAGCAGTATATTTAACCGTGGG
>NW_015570891.1:0-220 GCF_001515605.1 Sinocyclocheilus anshuiensis | reverse complement strand
CTTTGAGTAGTGAAGAGGTTGTCGATGGTTGGTTGGAGGGCACGAACAGCAGAGGTGAGACGGGACTCTTCCCTGCATCATACGTGGAGATTATAAGGACCGACACATCACTACACGGTAACGGGACGTCCGCCAGTCAGGACTATTACTGCCAAACTAGTCCTCAGAGGAGGGACACCTCAAATGAATCGACTCCCACTCATTCCGCTGTTTACCAGGG
>NW_015570890.1:0-220 GCF_001515605.1 Sinocyclocheilus anshuiensis | reverse complement strand
GTTGGTGGTTGGGACATGATGCTACATCTTAAATGGTTCAAAATGCCTTCCAAATATCTGTCCACTGTAGTGACCATGATGCATCAGAGGGTTAGTTTACTGTTTTTGATCATTTTGTTATAGTTTGATCATCATCGTGTTCATTTTTTTAGATCTGGAACATTTTTTTCGAGGGCCGTTACATCATCCTGTTGATGGGTATATTTTCAGTCTACACTGG
>NW_015570889.1:0-220 GCF_001515605.1 Sinocyclocheilus anshuiensis | reverse complement strand
GTGCGTAGACTACCGTCAGTTAAATTCCAAGACACGGAAGGATGCCTTTCCCTTACCGCGCATCGAGGAGTCACTGGACGCTTTGACGGGGGCCCGTTGGTTTTCAACCTTAGATTTAGCCAGCGGATATAATCAGGTCCCGGTGGTGGAGGGTGATAGGCCAAAGACCGCCTTTTGTACCCCATTTGGGCTATTTGAGTATAATCGGATGCCATTTGGG
>NW_015570888.1:0-220 GCF_001515605.1 Sinocyclocheilus anshuiensis | reverse complement strand
CTCAAATCCAGTGATAATACACTCAAGACATGTCTGGAGCAAAATGCATAAACTGTGTCAGACATCACATCATAAACAATCATATGCTTCATTGTGGAATATTCCTGAAATCTGTATAGGCAAAAAGGGTTTTTTTGGAAACAATGGCATCTTAAAGGGGTAACAGTAATTGGCAATCTATATGAGAATGGAATATTTCTGTCATATTCTGAATTGGTGG
>NW_015570887.1:0-220 GCF_001515605.1 Sinocyclocheilus anshuiensis | reverse complement strand
GTTATTTTTGACAGGAAATACAACAAAGAAAATCGTTTACATGTACCGCATTAATTCTGCATGTTATGCAAGACTCTCTTGCGCTCTCTTTCATTGCATGTGTGTGAGACAAAGCGACGGCGAGTCATGCGCCTTCACACTAGAGATCACGGTACGTCAAATACAGGTACGCTGCGTATCCATTCAGATAAACTAAAAAATAGCACAAATCGCTTGATGG
>NW_015570886.1:0-220 GCF_001515605.1 Sinocyclocheilus anshuiensis | reverse complement strand
CGATTAATACAATCAGTTAAACGGTTTAAAAAGTCATTTATTTTTGTATTTTTTCAGTAATTTATCAAAATATTTAAAAAGGTTTGCTGTGTGGTTAAAATACGCTACGCGTATATAAAAAAATAGCGTTTTTTAGAGAAAGAAAACGCAAGTCGCGTATAAGTCGCATTTTATGATTTCATTCAGAAATAGGCCTAATGCCGATGCGAAATGTTTACAA
>NW_015570885.1:0-220 GCF_001515605.1 Sinocyclocheilus anshuiensis | reverse complement strand
CGACACCTGACACCACGTGATGTTGAGTCGGCCGACCGGTCCAGACATTTAGCATGCTAGATATTGGTTTGGCGTCTGCGAGGCATTGGCGATGTGTCGTAGAGTAGTTCTCACACAAAGATTCGAGCTCGTTAATGTGCAAATCTAGCTTAAATCGGGTTTAAAATCCTGTAGTGTGAACTAGGCATTATGTGATCTCACTCCACCTGCATTCATCCTG
>NW_015570884.1:0-220 GCF_001515605.1 Sinocyclocheilus anshuiensis | reverse complement strand
TACTTGTTTTTCATGAATGTATTTTACAACAATACAAAGAGAAATGTGTAACATTTTACCAGATTTAGTCCTATACTTTTATTTGATCCCCACTAAAAAAAATTATTTTACTAAATGTTTAGATTTTGTAAAATTATTGTGCACTCATGATTTTTCTAGAATAACTTTTGCTGCAGAATTATCCACTAACCTAGTTTATAATAGTATTTTTGTCATAGAT
>NW_015570883.1:0-220 GCF_001515605.1 Sinocyclocheilus anshuiensis | reverse complement strand
CTTTTTTAGTTAAAATAAATTCAATTCTGAGTGCACGTGATTCTTTGGTGGGGAAGGGAGGGGGCGTGGTCCATGAGAAATAGTCCTGCCACCACAGCTGAAAAAAAATCCTAGGAAACACTGCATACATTTAATCAAATTAGAAAAATGCCATTACAAAGCTAAAAAGAAAATACCCCTGAAATCACTTTGAGTCAAATGTCACCTCATATTAGGAAGG
>NW_015570882.1:0-220 GCF_001515605.1 Sinocyclocheilus anshuiensis | reverse complement strand
TAGCTGAAGTTTGCTGTGCTTTATCCTAACATTACACAAATAATGTCTGCAGTCATTCAGTCAGGGACGACTGCACAAATCGTGCACTGTAAACTAATAAAAACATTGTAAACTGTTACGAAATGATGAACAAATGTAGTTTAGGCATAGGGTTGTGCAACACTGTAAATATATGTACCTTTTTTAAAATATTCCATTAAACCTGCTGAGATACAAGGAG
>NW_015570880.1:0-220 GCF_001515605.1 Sinocyclocheilus anshuiensis | reverse complement strand
TGTGAAAACAACCAGCCTATAATGGTAAAAATCCACCCACTCATTATTTTATAATCCCAATAAATCATAAACGGTCTCTCCAAACAAGCAGTTCCAGATTTCTCCCTATAATAATGTCATACTTGGGAAAGTCCCGCCCATTTGTGACACTCTCCGCCCTATTAGCATAGGCCCCGCCCTGAGTGAGAAGCAGCAGTCCGCCATTACGGTTTTCTTGCTG
>NW_015570879.1:0-220 GCF_001515605.1 Sinocyclocheilus anshuiensis | reverse complement strand
CAAATAAATGCAGGCTTGGTGAGCAGAAGAGACTTCTTTTAAAAATATTAAAAATCTTACTGTTCAACAACTTTTGACTGGTTAGTGTATTTTAGCCTTTCTGCTACAAAATCGAGTCTGTTTTTCACATTTTGTGACTACGGCTATGTTTAGAATAGAACTGCTTAATGCATGCACCATATATACAGTGGGTACGGAAAGTATTCAGACCCCCTTAAAT
>NW_015570878.1:0-220 GCF_001515605.1 Sinocyclocheilus anshuiensis | reverse complement strand
GTTACAAACACATTAAGTCCAAACATGATGGAAAAAGATTGAACTTTCATGCATGCATTCATTTGTCCATGAACAGCTGAGTTTGTGTAAGATGTTGTACTACACGTCGCTGTCACTGGGAATACTTATTTCTCTGAATAAGTATAAGATATGTGTGTTGTAGTTTGCATCAGTGTAAGGTTTGAGAACATAGTTATGAATGGATTTGGATGGAACTCTG
>NW_015570877.1:0-220 GCF_001515605.1 Sinocyclocheilus anshuiensis | reverse complement strand
TACTAGGCTGTTCTGAGTGTTTTATGTTGCTATGCAATTGCTACATTGTTCTGAGTGTTTTTTATCGTGTTGCTTTGTGGTTGCTGAGCTGTTTTGAGTGTTTTTAATGTGCTGTTATGCTGCTCTAAATGTATTTTTTTATTGTGTTGCTGTGTGGTTGCTATGCTGTTCTGACTATTTTTATTGTGTTTTTATGTGGTTGCCAGGTTGTTCTTAGTGG
>NW_015570876.1:0-220 GCF_001515605.1 Sinocyclocheilus anshuiensis | reverse complement strand
TTCCACGACATTCTAATTTATTGAGATGCACCTGTATATCATTTATATAATTTTTTTTAAAGTATTTTTTAATATTGTATTTAATTATTCATTATTTCATTGTAACATTTTTTTTATTATTATTATTATTATTATTATATGTTTATATATAATTATTTAAAAATAATATTGTAATTATTGATGAATATTTGTGATTTTTTTATTGATAATTTAAATTTTG
>NW_015570875.1:0-220 GCF_001515605.1 Sinocyclocheilus anshuiensis | reverse complement strand
AGTGTGTCAGGATCTTCACTTCTCTTCACACCACTGGTTCTCCTTGCGTACCTGCAACAAACAACATTCTGGGGAGTTATTATAGTTAAACTAAAACTGAAAAAATCTTATTTCAACATTTGAAACAGTACCAGTTTCCAAAAAATATTAAGCAGCACAACTGCTTCCAAAAATGATAAATCGGCATATTAGAATGATTTCTGAAGGATCATGTGACACT
>NW_015570874.1:0-220 GCF_001515605.1 Sinocyclocheilus anshuiensis | reverse complement strand
AAATCAATAGTTAATGCCCCGGAAAGGCATTTTTGTCCAAATGAAAATCTTGTTAAATAGTATTAATTATGACTTGGAGCGCATCGCAGCCCCATGTGTCTTGTATTGGCGATTAGGGATTTGTGTCTTATCAAATATCTAATTACTCTCCGAGACATCATTTGTTCAGCAGCTCTTTATCGCACATTTTCCGAGGGGATTCAGTGACAAAGGGCCTCTG
>NW_015570873.1:0-220 GCF_001515605.1 Sinocyclocheilus anshuiensis | reverse complement strand
TCTGTTCTCGTGCTCCATTTAGGCGCGCTGCATTCTGATTGGTTTGGATAGCATACTGCGGGAGTTCGGGGGCATGGAAAATCATGCTGTAAAGCGATTTAGAAATTGTGCATGCTCAAATCGAGATTTTATGACGATTTCGAATTAATCGCACAGCCCTACTCCGGTTGCAGTGTTCTTCTTCTTCTTCTTGTTAGTTTTATGGCGGATTGCAACCATG
>NW_015570872.1:0-220 GCF_001515605.1 Sinocyclocheilus anshuiensis | reverse complement strand
CATTTACTTCACAGAGCCGTAGTTCACTGAGAAGCTACGCAAACAACTTTCAATATTGCGAACAATTTCTTCGATTTTATAATCGCGCAATAAAATCGTCTGCGATTTTTTTGCGTAGCTTGTCTGTGAACTACGGCTCTGTGTAGGAAATGCTGCTCCATCTGAAAGCACGTGCTGATGATTTACTGCTGATTACAGAACCAGCTTTACTAACAAAATG
>NW_015570871.1:0-220 GCF_001515605.1 Sinocyclocheilus anshuiensis | reverse complement strand
CTCTCCAGAATAAAATGATACTGTAAATGTCATCGACATAATAATTATGCCATTATGTATAATAATGTTTACCAAACATTGCTGCAAATTCCTGTATAGTGAAGCTGTCGTCTATTCAAATGGTTTGTCAACACTGGTTTGTTTGGAGAGCTCCATGAACCACGTGACCGCGAGGCGACGCCGGCGAGATCAAAGCTTGTCGCAACTCTGTTTTTCAATG
>NW_015570870.1:0-220 GCF_001515605.1 Sinocyclocheilus anshuiensis | reverse complement strand
TCGCAGATCTCGGACCTTTCTCGGCTAGTGCAGAATAGATCGGACACGCTAGAGAAGTTGGTGGAAAAAAATTCACAGGTAATAAATGAAATGAAAACAGAAGTCAGTGTCAACACAAAACAAATCACCGAGTTAAAGGAAACGATTGAGTTTATCTGCGCCGACGTCAATGTCTTGAAAACTCGACTGAAGCAAGCTGAAAAGTGTGCCGAGGAGCATG
>NW_015570869.1:0-220 GCF_001515605.1 Sinocyclocheilus anshuiensis | reverse complement strand
CATACCATGACGAAATATATATATATATATATATATATATATGATATAGAAAAAGTTCAATTGATTTACACTTTATATCATCGCCAACATATATATTGTCGTATCGCCATAGCAAGTAGTAATGCTTAAAGTTTAATGAACACAGCCAATAAATATCAACCTGATCTCATGAAAGTGCGTGTAAATAGTACGCCAAATAAAAACGAAAACTCGTGGTATT
>NW_015570868.1:0-220 GCF_001515605.1 Sinocyclocheilus anshuiensis | reverse complement strand
GATATATAATCCTGGAAACAATTGCTATACAGTGCACAACACGTCCAACATCCAAACATAATAAAATAATAAAACTATATTATTATATAAAATTATTATTTATTATTAATTATTAAATTATTATTATTATATATCTATATTATATAAAACTATAATAAAAATAAAACTTAGTCAGTATAAAAAATGACCGTGAATTTAACGGTAAAAGACTGTAAAAATG
>NW_015570867.1:0-220 GCF_001515605.1 Sinocyclocheilus anshuiensis | reverse complement strand
TGCAGTATGGAGTACCTCAAGGCTCAGTAATAGGGCCGTTACTTTACACGCTTTACATGTTACCCCTGGGAGATATCAGGAAACACGGTGTTAGCTTTCACTGTTGCTGATGATACTCAGCTCTATATTTGTTCGCGGCCCGGTGAAACATACCAATTTGAAAAACTAATGGAATGTATAGTCGATATAAAAAACTGGATGACGAGTAATTTCTTACTGC
>NW_015570866.1:0-220 GCF_001515605.1 Sinocyclocheilus anshuiensis | reverse complement strand
CACCCGAGAGTATGTAAGACGCTGTCAACGTTGTGTAGTCAGCAAGACCCCTGAGCCAGAGGGAAGAGCCCCTCTAGAAAGCATTCGAACCACCAGCCCATTAGAATTAGTGTGCATAGACTTCTGGTGTGCTGAGGATTCTTCTGGGAAGAGTGTCAATGTATTAGTGGTAACAGACCACTTCACGAAAATGGCGAATGCATTCCTGTGCAAGAACCAG
>NW_015570865.1:0-220 GCF_001515605.1 Sinocyclocheilus anshuiensis | reverse complement strand
AGCTGCTATAGCAAACTACAGTCATGTTCAGGAAGTAAAACTCCCATTCCCAGGTTTAAAAAAAAAAAAGTACACTTCCATGATGTACTTAAAGTGCTCTATTTTTGCGCACTAATTTTGTACTGAATATACTAAAAATGATTCTTTAGTACTGCTTAAGATAAACTTAAGTTCAACGCAACTGTGATATTTTGGGACACCATGAATATGAACTAAAATG
>NW_015570864.1:0-220 GCF_001515605.1 Sinocyclocheilus anshuiensis | reverse complement strand
GGTAGCTAAAGGCAGCCAACAGCCAATTTCTGGTCATTTAAGCATGGCTGTTGGCTGCCTTTAGACTTGTGTGCCAATCCCAAAGTATTCACTTTGCCTGCACAGATTCCCAATCAACCAGATTGCATTTAAACTAGATGCCACATGCAGAGAAATGTGTTTGTGTACAAAGGATTAATTGAGCTGTTTTATAAGCAGTTAGATGTCAAAACCCAGTATG
>NW_015570863.1:0-220 GCF_001515605.1 Sinocyclocheilus anshuiensis | reverse complement strand
GGGTTTTAACTCAGGAACACACTGCTGGGATGTGGAGGTTAAGGAAAGTCAGTACTGGAGTGTTGGAGTGACTGCAGCATCAAACCAGAGGAAGGGACATAATTTCTATAAGCCTGATGAGTGGAGTGTGTCATACAAGGTGTTAACACAGCATAGCTTTCCTGTTGAACAGAAGCTTGAGCAAGTGAGAGTGTATCTGGACTATGACGGAGGAACAGTG
>NW_015570862.1:0-220 GCF_001515605.1 Sinocyclocheilus anshuiensis | reverse complement strand
GGTCAAGGAGTTGTTCCGGCACAATAGCGGAGAAGTGGACAAATAATGGGTTCGTGTGACCCGGGGGCGCGGGCAATCGGTCAGGGGGGGTCAAGGAGTCGTTCCGGCACAATAGCGGAGAAGTGGACAAATAGCGTGGTCATGGGACCTGGGGGGCAGGGGCAAGCGGTCAGCGGGGGTCAAGGGGACGTTCCGGCACAATAGCGGTGAAATGGACAAA
>NW_015570861.1:0-220 GCF_001515605.1 Sinocyclocheilus anshuiensis | reverse complement strand
CTTGGTTTCAGTTTTGACGTAAACAACATCTTCTCCACACTGATGTTCTCTTTTACTGCAATATTTTGAATGAATAACATAGCAGCGCTGCATCTAGTGGCTTCAACTGGATTAGCTATGAAAAGTAATTAGCTACATCGTCATCGCATCTCGTGTCCACTGATAAGCCTGTCTGACGCACACCTAAAATTCAAATGCAACATTTTTGCATTCGAATGTG
>NW_015570860.1:0-220 GCF_001515605.1 Sinocyclocheilus anshuiensis | reverse complement strand
ATACGCACAAAAACCAATGTAATAAAACAATCTGTTTTGGATAAATCTCTACATGCTTTTAGTGCCATTCACTGGACATTTCTCTTTGAAAGTGTTGCAAAACATTCAAGAAGCAGTTTAATATCATTTTGCGGAAATGTTGCCACATGCATGCTTTTTCAATGAGCCTGGGTCGGTTTCTAGGGTTTCAACTTACTCAACTGATTTAAAAAGTCTGGTG
>NW_015570859.1:0-220 GCF_001515605.1 Sinocyclocheilus anshuiensis | reverse complement strand
GTAGTTGTTATTTTCGGTTAATTTTCATCACTAAATAACTTAGCAATGCTAATAGGACATGCTAACAATTTTTCTAAAAAAAAAACCAAAAACTTTATTTTAAATGTAGAAAGTATTTATTAGCTTTGGTATTAAATAATTTAGCAGTGTTAGAGGGTTATGGCAAAAAATGTGTGGACCACAATGCTGTTTCCATTGCATTGTTTGCTGTCGCTTGATC
>NW_015570858.1:0-220 GCF_001515605.1 Sinocyclocheilus anshuiensis | reverse complement strand
CATAGCATTTCATTTACCTCAGGCAAGTCATCAGTGTCTACAGCTTGTTAGTTCACCAGAGAAATTAAGTCTAGAGAAGAGCATTTCGCCAAATATTAGACTATATACTCATCATATTTGACTTTACCTGTTAGTGATGTCTTAATTATTTAACGTAGGCTATATTTAAAAATATATATTTTATGAAACAAGTTATGACAGCCACTGTGTAAATGATTAT
>NW_015570857.1:0-220 GCF_001515605.1 Sinocyclocheilus anshuiensis | reverse complement strand
CACACACACACACACACACACACCCACGCACGCACGCACACACGCACACACACACACTTACCCCAAACATTTGAATTGTAGTGTATCATGGTTTTCACAAAACTATTAAGCAGCACAACAGTTTTCAACATTGATAATAAGAAGAAATTCTCAAAACGTTAAAAAAATATTTATATCAAGCTTTGGACATTATGTAGCTACTTGTGTGTGTGTGTGTGTG
>NW_015570856.1:0-220 GCF_001515605.1 Sinocyclocheilus anshuiensis | reverse complement strand
CATATTTAATAGAAGATTCAAATCTGTGATTAAAAACAATTTAAATGGTGATTAAAAAGGGTGTTAGTACAGCTTCATGCAGTTATCAACGCTGGAGTAATGTGGATATATATACTAAGTAGTTATTTTCATAGTTATGTTTGAGTTTATACATTACTTGCTTGTGCTCATTTTAAAAGGAGTTTGTGATACTTTAGTGATGTTATTCATCATACCTTTC
>NW_015570855.1:0-220 GCF_001515605.1 Sinocyclocheilus anshuiensis | reverse complement strand
CTGCTTCGATTGCACTGATTGGAGTGCTTTTAAAGCAGCAGTCACCGATCTGGATGAGCTCACAGAGACTGTAACATCATGCATCAGTTTCTGTGAGGATATGTGCATCCGCACCAGGTCATTCTATTCATTCAATGATGATAAACCGTGCTTTACTGGGAAACACAAACAGCTCCGTCATGCCAAAGAGGATGCTTACAGAAGTGGGGATAAAATCTTG
>NW_015570854.1:0-220 GCF_001515605.1 Sinocyclocheilus anshuiensis | reverse complement strand
GCCAAATGGGTGCCCTAAGCAGAATAGTATTGTTGTGCCCCTTCCTTCAAAAAAAATAAATAAATAAATAAATAATTGTATATATATATATAATAGTCAAAATAGACCTTTAATAAAATATAAAAGTAAATAAAGGTATTGTAATTAAATTGTATTATTTATAAATTACAATTGCAGCTCTAGACAGTTACCTATGGCTATGATTTTATTAATACCGTTG
>NW_015570853.1:0-218 GCF_001515605.1 Sinocyclocheilus anshuiensis | reverse complement strand
CTATCTATCTATCTATCTATCTATCTATCTATCTATGTCTGTCTTTCTAGATCTGTCTGTCTGTCTGTCTGTCTATGTCTGTCTGTCTATGTCTGTCTTTCTATATCTATCTATCTGTCTGTCTGTCTGTCTGTCTTTCTAGATCTATCTGTCTATCTATCTATCTTTCTAGATCTGTCTGTCTGTCTGTCTATGTCTGTCTGTCTATATCTATCTAT
>NW_015570852.1:0-220 GCF_001515605.1 Sinocyclocheilus anshuiensis | reverse complement strand
CACAAACAAACAAAACAAAACAAACAAAATTCTGTCATTAATTACTCACCCTCATGTTGTTACAAACCCGTACGACCTTCGTTCATCTTCAGAACACAAATCAAGATATTTTTGATGACATTTTTGACAAAAAGTATTCTCATAGTTTCATAAAATTACGGTTGAACCAATGATATCACATGGACTATTTTAACGATGTCCTTACTATGTTTCTGGGCCT
>NW_015570851.1:0-220 GCF_001515605.1 Sinocyclocheilus anshuiensis | reverse complement strand
CACCTCGAACACATCGGCCAAGCAGAAAAACTTATCGGCCGATGCTGATATTTGAAAAATGCCAAAGATCGGCCGATATATCGGTTGACCACTAGTTAGAATGTCCCTAAAATTCAAGATACGGGGCAAAAATGCCCGTTTGAGTTTTTGTCTCATGTTTATAGTTAAGCAATAACACACGAGTGCAAATGTGATACTGATCTTATACAACAGTTCAATA
>NW_015570850.1:0-220 GCF_001515605.1 Sinocyclocheilus anshuiensis | reverse complement strand
TTGAACTGTCACAATGCAACAAGTATTGCTGAAGTCAACAGATTGCACTAATAGAATTACCAATCACTGTATAAAAATAAAATAGTGATGCTGCCATCTTTCCAGTCTTTTTTTCACTCTGTAATTTGGTTGATTTGACACAAAAAATAAAACTATACTAAGGTCACGAGTTTGTACTGGATTTGTTTCAGTGTTGTGTAGGCGGTCACTGTGATTGACA
>NW_015570849.1:0-220 GCF_001515605.1 Sinocyclocheilus anshuiensis | reverse complement strand
CATCATTTATCAAAGGAGCTAAAATGGCATCAAATCCATATTTTTATATATTATATACATTGTTTGTCTTTTGAAACAAACTGCAACATATATTTCAAAGCGTTGTTGTTTTGTCAGTGTTGTCCAATGCAACCCTGAACACTCAACATAGAGCACACAAATGCATGTCCCCTTCAAAATATAATATTATGGCAAAGGTGTTTGCAAATGTTTGCTTTTG
>NW_015570848.1:0-220 GCF_001515605.1 Sinocyclocheilus anshuiensis | reverse complement strand
CATATTTGACCCAAAGTTGGTTGAAACAACCCAGCATTTTTTAGACTGGAGGAGCACTTATTGGCTTATTAGTCATTCATTTCTACTTTTTTCCCCTATATTTTGAAATTAATAAATCACTATTATAAAATATCAAATCATCAACAAATCAGATTTTGTCAGATTTTTAAACTTTTGAAGTAAGAAAAGTCACAAAGTGCCTTGAAAAACAAACTTTTCT
>NW_015570847.1:0-220 GCF_001515605.1 Sinocyclocheilus anshuiensis | reverse complement strand
TGCTCTGACTGTCAGTGTTAGTATCGCTTACCAGTCCTGTCTTGTTTCGTCCAGGCTCCAGTGGTAATAGCTGCTTATTTCTTTATTTATTATTTATTTTCCTGCACCTCGCTGTGCGTTCAGGAACCCGTGGGCTTCCTCCTGCATTCGCCTACCCTGGGACTCTGCGGTCTCCTTGTTGGGCTGCTCAGCCTCTCGCTCGGATTAGCGAGCTGCCCCT
>NW_015570846.1:0-220 GCF_001515605.1 Sinocyclocheilus anshuiensis | reverse complement strand
TCAGGTTTCTTTGATGAATAGAAAGTTCAGAAGAACCGCATTTATATGAATAGAAATCGTTTGTAACATTATAAATTTAGTTATAATCACTTTTGATAAATTTAAAGCATCCTTGCTAAGTAAAAGTATTAATTTCTATAAATTCACACGCTTACACTCACACACGCTCACACCCACTCACACATGCTTACGCTCACACACACTCAAACATGCTTACACT
>NW_015570845.1:0-220 GCF_001515605.1 Sinocyclocheilus anshuiensis | reverse complement strand
TAATGGGTAAGGCACTGGCCTCCTAAGCCAGGGATTGTGGGTTTGTGTTCCATCTTGGGTGAAGTACTGTACAGCAGAGTTGCACAACAGATACTTGCTGGGCCCATAACCCAGAGGTCGATGAAACGAAACCATCGTCTGCTAAGACTTTTTAAATTCTAGAAAATGCCTGAGTCCCAAAAAAGGGGCAACATTCAAAGCCTGGTTTTGAAATGCTGAG
>NW_015570844.1:0-220 GCF_001515605.1 Sinocyclocheilus anshuiensis | reverse complement strand
TATCTACTGTATTAATAACAAACACTAAAGCTGATTACAAAAACAATTGTGAACCAGCTAGCTAGCCTTGCTATTCTAATTGGAGGTAACCATCGTAATCAATAAATGTTTATTTCAGTGTACCAGAAAAAGGTTTTAAACATGCTGGTTGACCTCCGCAATTGCTATAAACAAGCACAACCTGCCACTTCAGCCATGCACATTGAAAGGATGGAGACCT
>NW_015570843.1:0-220 GCF_001515605.1 Sinocyclocheilus anshuiensis | reverse complement strand
TCAAGGGCAGTTTGGGTGGCCTGTGAACACTCCTGTTCAGCAGGGACTTTTCCAGCAATTTGGGGGGTCTGGTATGTCTCATTTGTAAACTACTGATTTATCATCACCAGGGTTATATTAATAAAAACTTTTAATGCTTCCATCACAATGCCTAAAAGAGCCAATGTACAACTTGTCTCTCACAGGCATGATCCAGCAAGCAGATCCATCCTTCGCTCCT
>NW_015570842.1:0-220 GCF_001515605.1 Sinocyclocheilus anshuiensis | reverse complement strand
GGTGGAATGTCAACTGACTGTTTCTCGACTGGGCTCTCGATGGACATGGAGTTGACTGTGAGTGTTTCGGAATGAAGAGGAGATGGCTGAGGAGTGTGAGGGAAACAGTCAGGAAAACAAGTACTGCCCCACTTCAGGACCTCACCAGTACTCCAGGAGATGACGGGATCGTGTCGCACCAACCAAGGATGCCCTAGGATCACATCAGCGGTGGAATCCT
>NW_015570841.1:0-220 GCF_001515605.1 Sinocyclocheilus anshuiensis | reverse complement strand
TTCAATTTCTTTATTAAAGTAATGTAACTGATTACATTTGATTACATTTCTAAGTTCTAAGTTTATCCAACTAGTTGTTTCAATAAGTTTTGTATAGTATTTTCTTTACCCTTTACTTCAAACACTAAAAAGGGTAATATTTTATGTATTTGAGGTCAGAGATGTGTGAACGCTGTTCATTTCCAAACATTGTTTAATAAAGTACAAACAGACACAAACT
>NW_015570840.1:0-220 GCF_001515605.1 Sinocyclocheilus anshuiensis | reverse complement strand
CACTTCTTGCTCTTTCTTTTCTCCTTCACTCTCTCTGCCTCCTTCCTCTCCTTCTCCTCCTCCTTCCTCTCCTTTGCCTCATCCTCCTCTCCTCCTTCCTCTCCTTCTACTCCTCCTTCCTCTCCTCCTCCTCCTCCTTCCTCTTCTCCCCCTACTCCTTCTCCTTCCTCTCCTTCTACTCCTCCTCCTCCTTCCTCTTCTCCTACTCCTCCTCCTTCCT
>NW_015570839.1:0-220 GCF_001515605.1 Sinocyclocheilus anshuiensis | reverse complement strand
GTTTTGTGATCTAAATGCTCAAATGGAGTAAGCAGAAAAGTTTGAGTATTCATAAAAAAAAATATCTTGACTAGCCCAGCTACGCAGCACTGAGGGATTGATCAGGACACTAGTTTTAAATTCACTTTAATGCAAAAAGCACCTTTAAAAGTACCTTTAACCCAAGTAACTGTACAGCAACAAGCTAAAAAACACCCAGGACACCCTAGCAACTGCATAG
>NW_015570838.1:0-220 GCF_001515605.1 Sinocyclocheilus anshuiensis | reverse complement strand
GCTGACGTGTGCAAAAAAACTCTCGCGACGGCGAGGGGCTGTGTCGGATTGTGCAGTCGCGCGCAGTTGCTCTCCACCGACTGCGCTGATCAAAATGATGGGAAACGACTGACGACACAGCTTAATGCTCATTGGTTCAGACAACCGTCATGCTGTGTTCTGTTCTAAAATATTAATTTTTTTTTATCTGATTTCATGTGATTATGTATTTAAATTATGC
>NW_015570837.1:0-220 GCF_001515605.1 Sinocyclocheilus anshuiensis | reverse complement strand
GCTCAAAGTTAAAATGATTTCAACAGCGTGTTTCATTATGTCTCCTTGAATGAATGAATCAGCGTTTCTGAACGTGAATGAATAAATGAATGAATGAATCCACCACCTTGTGGCTCAACACTGTAACTGCACTGACTGACAGCCCGTCTAGAACGCACACAGGTGGAAATATCATTAGAAAGTCTCTTGTCCAGTCAGATTAGAAGATCAGATTACAACT
>NW_015570836.1:0-220 GCF_001515605.1 Sinocyclocheilus anshuiensis | reverse complement strand
GTTTTGTGATCTAAATGCTCAAATGGAGTAAGCAGAAAAGTTTGAATATTCATAAAAAAAAATATCTTGACTAGCCCAGCTACGCAGCACTGAGGGATTGATCAGTACACTAGTTTTAAATTCACTTTAATGCAAAAAGCACCTTTAAAAGTACCTTTAACCCAAGTAACTGTATAGCAACAAGCTAAAAAACACCCAGGACACCCTAGCAACTGCATAG
>NW_015570835.1:0-220 GCF_001515605.1 Sinocyclocheilus anshuiensis | reverse complement strand
TATATATATATATATATCGAAGTGGTGATGGGCCGCCTGGACCAAGAAATGCCAGGGCCGATTTTTTGTCCCAGTCCAGCCCTGATCGAGACGTACTTTAATCAAACAAACGAGGATCAAACGTGACGCTCTCATGCATCAGAGTTCTTCAGACTCCTTCCAGACAGATTTACTGGATCATATGTGACCCTGGAGCACAAAACCAGTCATAAGGGTCAAT
>NW_015570834.1:0-220 GCF_001515605.1 Sinocyclocheilus anshuiensis | reverse complement strand
TATATCTATATCTCTATATATCTATATCTATCTCTCTATATCTATCTATCTATCTATATCTATCTATCTATCTCTCTATATCTCTATATCTATCTATCTATATCTATCTCTCTATATCTATATATCTATCTCTATCTATATATATCTATATCTATCTATATGTCTATCTATCTATCTATATCTATCTATCTATCTATATCTCTATCTATCTATCTATCTC
>NW_015570833.1:0-220 GCF_001515605.1 Sinocyclocheilus anshuiensis | reverse complement strand
TCCTGTTTCAGGTGAGCCGCTCTCATTCTCTTCTGTCAGCTTGTGATTTATCATGAATTCTCCATCGGATTGAATCTCAGTGAGGGAGCGTATGGGGTAAATACTTTATTAATGTAAATCCACAGTGACAAAACAGCTGATGAATTACATAAGCAACTTCTGCTCACTGGCCTCATTCGCACCATCACATCTCACTTTCACTCAATCTTTCACTCACTCT
>NW_015570832.1:0-220 GCF_001515605.1 Sinocyclocheilus anshuiensis | reverse complement strand
TGTTTTCATTACGTGATCACTATTGCTTTGTCTGTTATTACAGATGGTTTGCTATGCATTGAGTTATTTATGCATTTTAAAACATCGATCTGTGTAGGATGTATGCTGTCAATCATACACAACTATTAGCCAATCATAGCAGTCTTCCGAGACCACGCCTATTCAAACAGAGCGGTCTGATGAGGGGGGTCAAAAACAGGACAGAAAATAGCCTATTACT
>NW_015570831.1:0-220 GCF_001515605.1 Sinocyclocheilus anshuiensis | reverse complement strand
CCGTTACATAAGCATTCACATGATGACCTGTGACTACTGTAAAATGAAACAGGATTTATAATTTAATAACTGTATAATAAATAAAATCTGTATCTAAAGGATAGCTCACCCAAAAATGAACATTTTATCATCATTTACCCTCATGTCATTCTAAAGGTGTATGACTTTCCTTCTGTGGAACACAAAAGAAGCTATTTTGAAAAATGTCTGAATGAAAGTC
>NW_015570830.1:0-220 GCF_001515605.1 Sinocyclocheilus anshuiensis | reverse complement strand
TTTTGTTATTATTATTTAATCAAAACAACCCAACTGCAGTTTGATAGACATTAATTGGATTGCAGGATAAAAAAAACATGATTTTTGAACATTTTTAACACACACACACACTCTCACACACACACACACACTGTCTCACAAACACACACACACACACACATACTCTCTCTCTCAAACACACACACTCTCACACAAACACACACACACATGCACACTCTCT
>NW_015570829.1:0-220 GCF_001515605.1 Sinocyclocheilus anshuiensis | reverse complement strand
TCATCCCATGAAGCCTTGTGAAGCCTTGTGGATGACATCATCAAACGTCATGACTGAAAACTACTGACTGATACTCACTGACTTTACTGTAGGTGCAAGATACCATGCATTTGAATGCAAAATACTAAACATATATGCATTTATTTTGAGAGTGTAGGTAGAGTGAATCATTTATGTCATCTGCAATGCTTTATGTGAGTGGGCAGTCACTGTTTGGATC
>NW_015570828.1:0-220 GCF_001515605.1 Sinocyclocheilus anshuiensis | reverse complement strand
ACTCCCTCTCTGAACTGTTGCCCTCTGGCCGGCGCTACTGAGCACTGAGCACCAACAGCCGTAAGCACCCAGGACATATCCCACCTGAACAACATAACACACCTCAGGACTGTACTCTTCTAATCTTTCATCTGTAAATAGCACATGTGCACATTCACAGTTCTGTCTACTGACATTTTTTTCTTTTTCTCTATATTTTATTACTATATTATTTATAATT
>NW_015570827.1:0-220 GCF_001515605.1 Sinocyclocheilus anshuiensis | reverse complement strand
TCATCCTTTCTAGCTGTCACTCTGTCGTAGGGCTGTGACAGTCGCCGTGACAACCACGTCGGTCTATTGCCACCGGCGGGTGTGCACGTGACGTCACACACTCTATAACAAGCATAATACAAAGCTTTGTATACAAGTGTACTAACAGAAACAGTTGTTGTTTTATTTAGACTACAAGTCTGTTAATTCACAAATTACCTCAAACGCCATATGGCGTTTC
>NW_015570826.1:0-220 GCF_001515605.1 Sinocyclocheilus anshuiensis | reverse complement strand
CTTCCTTCCTTCCTTCCTTCCTTCCTCCCTCTCTTCCTTTTCCCCTTCCTTCCTTCCTCCCTCCCTCTCTTCCTTTTTCCCTTCCTTCCTTCCTTCTTCACTTCCTTCCTTTTTCCCTCCCTTACTCCCTCTCTTCCTTTTTCCCTCCCTCCCTCTCTTCCTTTTTCCCTTCCTTCCTCCCTCTCTTCCTTTTTCCCTTCCTTCCTTCTTCACTTCCTTC
>NW_015570825.1:0-220 GCF_001515605.1 Sinocyclocheilus anshuiensis | reverse complement strand
TCTGAAATGCCAATAACAACAACTCAACAAAGCACTACACTTTTGTCAGCAACATCATCTACAGTTCAAACAACAACTGTAATGCCATCAGCTTCTACAGGAACAAACAATGATGCTTCAACAATATCTGAAATGCCACTGACAACAACTCAACAAAGCACTACACTTTTGCCAACAACATCATCTACAGTTCAAACAACAACCACTTTGCCATCAACTT
>NW_015570824.1:0-220 GCF_001515605.1 Sinocyclocheilus anshuiensis | reverse complement strand
ATAACGCTCCCTGAAGGTCCATTGCAGTCCATAAGCCTCTTTCACTGTACTTGAAAATTACTGGGCATTGGAGTAAATGTGGATTGGGGTCTGTTAATGGTTGACTCTCCCCTTTGATGCTTATATTCACTTGCTTGCAGTAATAAATCAGTTTAAGTTAATTACTTCCTTCTCTTGTCATGTTCTGACTGACACACCTGGTTCGCTGCTTTCTCCATCT
>NW_015570823.1:0-220 GCF_001515605.1 Sinocyclocheilus anshuiensis | reverse complement strand
GCGGCGGACTGGTTCTGGCTCGGGACCGGACACTCCCCAGACACTTGCTTGTGTACCTCCTGAGGGTGATTGCGACATTGGATGATGTTGTATCAGGTCTAAGATTTTGCCTTGAAGATGTTGCCTCCTCCATCAACACCAAATCTTCTTCCTGCAAACAGAAAAGAAACATGTAATGTTCTACTGATAGAATTCTTGGCTGTTTGGAGTAGTCACAAAT
>NW_015570822.1:0-220 GCF_001515605.1 Sinocyclocheilus anshuiensis | reverse complement strand
GCTTTATTTTTAACGGTTTTATAATTTGTCAGTTTCTGGATATACTAAAAAGATAATCGTATATAGTTTTAATAGAGCTGTTTTATAGTCTTTCAGCAAATTATCATAAGTGAATAATCAGTTTCTACCAGAAAACAGTCAGAATAAAGTGAGATGATCTGCTGCTGATCCTGAGTGGCTTGTTTAATGAGTGTTTATAGTCTGTTAATTGCCACATTAG
>NW_015570821.1:0-220 GCF_001515605.1 Sinocyclocheilus anshuiensis | reverse complement strand
TTTTAGTGAGTGCCATGATTAAAAAAATTTTAATTAAAAAAAAAATGTAATAATTAAATACATTTAAAAAAAAAATGTCTTAAAAGATTCCAACATGTGAATGTAAAAAAGAAAAAAAAACTTATAGTTGAATAAAAATTAAATTCTATAATGTTTTATCCAGGTTAAAAAAAACCACTAAAAACTAAAATCAGTTATTTAAATGCAACAAGGGAATTTA
>NW_015570820.1:0-220 GCF_001515605.1 Sinocyclocheilus anshuiensis | reverse complement strand
AACTGTTTTGTCGAACCGTAGTTACATGGGATTCAAACCGGAGCTCCTCACCTCTCAAGTAACGTTAATCTCCGTACTCCGTGAGCTACCGAACAAACCTACCATCTATGAAAAACCATAGATATGAAGCTGGATATGTGTGATGCTAACAATTCAAAAGCATCAGTTTTCAAACCTCCCAGCATATTAAAATTGTTTTGAAGTCATAACATAATATTCT
>NW_015570819.1:0-220 GCF_001515605.1 Sinocyclocheilus anshuiensis | reverse complement strand
CGTCCGTCTGTCCATTCATCCATCTTTCCAACTATTTATCCATCCATCCGTCCGTCCATCCGTCCGTCTGTCGTCTGTCTGTCTGTCTGTCTCTGTCCGTCCGTCCGTCCGTCTGTCCATCCATCTATCCATTCATCCATCTTTCTAACTATTTATCCATCCATCCATCCGTCCGTCCATCCGTCCGTCTGTCTGTCTATCCATCCATCCATCCATCCAT
>NW_015570818.1:0-220 GCF_001515605.1 Sinocyclocheilus anshuiensis | reverse complement strand
GAAGTGAAAGCATCAAAAGATACCTGTCATGTAACTCCTATGTGTGTTTTTTTTTAACTCTCATACATTTGGTGTGAGGCACAAACGTTGTCTCCTGATACACAACCAAATCTCCCACCCAATAACAACACAAAGTCATTTGCTCATTGAATTTTCTTTTTTTGACTTGTTTGGCCTGATCATGATAGATTTTTCTTGATTGGGTAGCATTTTGAAATAC
>NW_015570817.1:0-220 GCF_001515605.1 Sinocyclocheilus anshuiensis | reverse complement strand
CTTGGTTATTTATAGGAGTTTTCTCTTGCGCTGATTGGATAAATGATGTAATCACTAATGATGAACTGGCCGCGTTAATTATCTGTGCATGCTCCTCCCGAAATTTGTTTATAAACATCACTTAAAACAGTGTATTTCAATAATTTCAGCAGCGTGCAGATCCTCATTTATGTCTGACTGTGGCGACAGCAGCGCGGACAGTCGCTTAGCTCGCTCACAT
>NW_015570816.1:0-220 GCF_001515605.1 Sinocyclocheilus anshuiensis | reverse complement strand
TGCCATTAATTGTAATAATGCAGTGAGATTTTTGTTTGCACAGTGAGTTTGACAGCAGCCAGTGCTCCAGACAGAGATCTGATCTCAGCATCATCCAGTCCATCTGAGATTACATAAACAAACTGAGACAGACTAAATCCAGAAGAATTGTGACAACGTCTCCAAGACACTTCATGAAACCTTCCTGCAAAGCTACAATACTGTGAACAGTTTTAGGCAC
>NW_015570815.1:0-220 GCF_001515605.1 Sinocyclocheilus anshuiensis | reverse complement strand
TTTGCAGGGATGAATATAAATGCATGAAGCAAAAGATCAAATCAGGGTATATGGTTTTGCTTGTGAAGAGAGAGGATTTCCATGATGCAAATCTTTCATGACTCCTCCTTATTTATGGATGTGCACATAAACAGGCTAATTATGCTGCATATTTAGTGCACAGTTAAGCGCAAATATTAAACATCATGACTGTGTGGATTCTGTTGCTGCTCTTTTCTGC
>NW_015570814.1:0-220 GCF_001515605.1 Sinocyclocheilus anshuiensis | reverse complement strand
TCAGTGAGGGCTCCATAAGCCTGAGCCACAAAGAGACCCGAGAACGTTCTACTTGACATAACTCTCCCCACCCGAGGGATGGAGTAAACATTAAGCAGATGAGACCCGCGTCTGCAGGGCAGGGACGTTCAAATTGTAAAATCTAATAAAGGTAGACAGTGACGACCAGCCGGCAGCCGCACAAATCTCCCCAATAGAGATTCCACTGGACCAGGCCCAG
>NW_015570813.1:0-220 GCF_001515605.1 Sinocyclocheilus anshuiensis | reverse complement strand
GCTCATTCAGCGGCGTTTCTCAGCCTTAGGGAAACTGTCTCACATGGAGCTCAAAATAGACCCAAACTCCCTCAAATGGGCGTCACAAATGAAACGGGCGTTTGTGTGTCTTAAAAAAGCTCTCAAACAAGAGCTGTTATTACGATCGGTGGGCATCAGGCTGGAGATGGAGACAGAGAACTCAGTGTTTCTGTTGTTTTCTAGTACTATTATCTAACAT
>NW_015570812.1:0-220 GCF_001515605.1 Sinocyclocheilus anshuiensis | reverse complement strand
TGTTTAGCCCCACCCACCGGTTCTACATCGCTGTCTGTTTATCCCCGCCCACAGGTTCTACACCTCTGTCTATTTAGCCCCGCCCACAGGCTCTACATCGCTGTCTGTTTATCCCCGCCCACCGGCTATGCATCGCTGTCTGTTTAGCCCCGCCCACCAATTCTACATCACTGTCTGTTTAGCCCCACCCACCGGTTCTACATCGCTGTCTGTTTATCCC
>NW_015570811.1:0-220 GCF_001515605.1 Sinocyclocheilus anshuiensis | reverse complement strand
ATGAAATTATACTTTTTCTTATTGATGTCACACTGAAGCTGTGTGCTTGTCATAGTAGTGTGCCCTTTAAGCTCACCTTAAAATAATAAGAAATCTTTAAAAATTACAGCAGTGTAAAACCACAGACTAGCAATAAGCTGTCAATTTATAATATTATGGATTTAAAAGTACAAGACAGTAATGCCTGTGAAGTAATATATTAGCGTAGCACACAATTTTA
>NW_015570810.1:0-220 GCF_001515605.1 Sinocyclocheilus anshuiensis | reverse complement strand
AACCTTGTATCTCATAATTGCAGCATCTCACAATCGTGACTTAACAACTCATAATTGTGACTTTATATCTCACAACAGCAACTTCACATCTCAAAATTTCAACTTACATCTTACAATTGTTACTTTGTATCTCGTAATTTCACAAATTTACTTTAGTTCACATTTGCAACTTCACATCTCACCATTTAAAATTTACATCTCACAATTACATCTACTTCAT
>NW_015570809.1:0-216 GCF_001515605.1 Sinocyclocheilus anshuiensis | reverse complement strand
CCCCAGCGACTTAAGACTGCTTTTGTGCTGCAGGCTCACATATATATGAGTGAGATTTTATTTTTATAAGTGATTTTCTTGTTTGTTTTCAGGAGTCCAGGAGATGACATCTCAAACAGTGAGTGTTTCATCACATCTAATGATGACAGCTGAACTGATCCTGCTTTACTCTGACCGTGTGTGTGTGTGTGTGTGTGTGTGTGTGTGTGTGTGATT
>NW_015570808.1:0-220 GCF_001515605.1 Sinocyclocheilus anshuiensis | reverse complement strand
ATTTAAGGAACCAAAATAAGCACACACATGACATGCAGACAAAAAGTATATTTATCATGGCCAAAAATTAAGAATTTGATCCCTTGTTTTATTAAATTGTTGCCTAGTTTTTAGTCAAATCATGGCCACAATTTACTATTCGTTCCCTCATTTTAGTTAAATAATGTCCACAAAAGTTCCCACAACTTAATAAATTCACTCATTTTAATAAATCGTGGCC
>NW_015570807.1:0-219 GCF_001515605.1 Sinocyclocheilus anshuiensis | reverse complement strand
TCTCACACACACACACACACACACACACACACACACACACTCATATGAGGCTCAGATCACTGGATATCTGTCGTATTCTCTCTGTTCTATTAAAGAATGACACAGGGAGGGATCGCCGAAGCTGTAAATATTTATTAACTTCTCTGGGTTATTCATAAAACAGACTCTCTGTACAGATCAACACACTCTACCTCTCACACACACACACACACACACATA
>NW_015570806.1:0-220 GCF_001515605.1 Sinocyclocheilus anshuiensis | reverse complement strand
CATCTTCCCTCCGGAAGAATTCAAATGCATACAAAAAACCTGGCCGAGATTCAAGTTCACACCTGACAAAATACAGCTTCAATCCAATGGTTCAAGTGTTCATTACGACCTCAAATCATCATTTTAGATTGATTATCAGTTTGCAATTTATGTAAATACAATGCATTTATAGAGAAATCAATTCAAACTTCCCTGCATCTCCACGACAGATCATTTCATC
>NW_015570805.1:0-220 GCF_001515605.1 Sinocyclocheilus anshuiensis | reverse complement strand
AGAACGTCCTCCTAAAGTCATATTGGGAACGTTATTATATGACTATATAAGAGGACCATATGGGAACATTCTCTTAACGTCCCAAACGTCCTCTTTTTAAAGTTGCTACTGTATGTGACCATAGAATAACTAATACAGAACGTCCTCCTAAAGTCATATCTCGAACATTATTATTTACTAAAAGAGGACCATATGGGAACGTTCTGTTAACGTCCCAAAT
>NW_015570804.1:0-220 GCF_001515605.1 Sinocyclocheilus anshuiensis | reverse complement strand
GATAATTGTTCGATATAACGTTTACGCGCCAAAAGCGGAACGAACAGCCGACTCATTTGAATCCTGCCACACGGAGTGCGAGCTCACTAGAGCAGATGCGTTTACTCCGAGAGTAAGTATGTGTTTACTGTGAGATCCAGTGTGAAGCGCTTGAACTCAGCGATGAACACAAATAACTCGGTGATTTAAACTAGTTTAAAGCCAAACAGGAGAAACACTG
>NW_015570803.1:0-220 GCF_001515605.1 Sinocyclocheilus anshuiensis | reverse complement strand
TTATTCATTCTGAAAGTGAGAATCTTTTGTTAAATAAGCCTAAAGTATTTAGAAAGTATATGTATTTAGTTTTGCCTGAGTTTATTTACAAGGAATCTGTTTGTGTTGCACAGGAATACAGGTTCATATAATTTCCATTTATTTATTTTTTCACTAATTAATTTATTATCATTTACTATTTAATTATAATTTACTATATATATATATATATATATATATA
>NW_015570802.1:0-220 GCF_001515605.1 Sinocyclocheilus anshuiensis | reverse complement strand
CCATACCTTAACAGTGCAATAATTGAGGGGACAGTCATTTGTAGTGGTATCCAATACCATAGTGGATAAAATACCCATGCACTGTGAGAGCCATGCCAAATTAATTCCCGCCTTTCTGGTGCACTCAGTGTCCGAATTTGTCCACTCGAAGGACAGAATGAAAATGAGTGACTGCTCTTACTAAACTAATGTAGGGAATAGTGAATGTAGCAACAGGGGA
>NW_015570801.1:0-220 GCF_001515605.1 Sinocyclocheilus anshuiensis | reverse complement strand
TATTTGAGAAAAAGGTTTAGCGATTTCTAATTATTGGGGGGACTATCCCCCGTCAATGTCTATGCTGGTTAACGTCCTGATCAGACATATATGTTGTAGCACTATCGTGCAGTCAGTAATGATTTAACGTTAGCAAACTTTAGCGAATTTTTTGCAAACATTTCTTTGAATAGCCTGACCGTAAATATGAACGCACGATTGAATGTAACATAAAACAAAT
>NW_015570800.1:0-220 GCF_001515605.1 Sinocyclocheilus anshuiensis | reverse complement strand
TAATCATTTATTATCCGCGCGTCAGTTGTGCGGTAATGAGCTATAGCCTAGTTATTGCGGGGCAAATGAATTGAAGTAGACCTATAAATGTAATAATAAAAGTAGGCTACCATAATAATAATAATAACAATAGCAATGGTAATAATTTAATACATTAATTGGAAATGACAAATCCTCTCGATGTCACCTGATGCTTTTTTTTTTTTTTTAGATAGGCTAT
>NW_015570799.1:0-220 GCF_001515605.1 Sinocyclocheilus anshuiensis | reverse complement strand
TTTGATCACAGGAATAAATTACAGTTTAACAGATATTCACTTAGAGAACAGCTGTTTTAAATTGCAAAAATATTTCACAATTTTCATCTTTTGAACAGTAGTGCACACGTCATTCATTCATCACAGTCACTGGTCTAAATGTGTGGGAGCTGATGTAGTTTGTCCGGTTCTCTGCAGGTAAAGAGTTCCCCAACACCTTCGACTCGCTGGTGAAGAAAAT
>NW_015570798.1:0-220 GCF_001515605.1 Sinocyclocheilus anshuiensis | reverse complement strand
ATGAGGAACTATTTTCATTGCCGGAAGAAAAAATAAACATAGTAACTGGTCAAATTTGATCTTACACAAAATTGTATAAGATGTTCATAAATGTATCTTTACATGTAGTTTTTCCTACCTTAAGATATATTCCAATGATCTTGGAAATATCCACTTCACTACAGAGTCAAGGTTTCAGAACCCAAGTGCAGTTTATTATTTAAATAAGAAAATACAAAAT
>NW_015570797.1:0-220 GCF_001515605.1 Sinocyclocheilus anshuiensis | reverse complement strand
GGTTGAGGTGATAAATTTGACGTGCCCCGCTCCTATCTGTTCGTATAACCTCATAATCGAGATCTCCGACTTGCCGTGTGACCTCGAACGGTCCTTGCCATTTCGCAAGTAATTTAGAACTCAAAGTTGGAAGCAATAAAAGCACTTTATCTCTCGGTGCAAATTTTTGTAAGCTGGTTCCCCTGTTGTACAGCCGGCTTTGTTTGTCCTGAGCCTGTAA
>NW_015570796.1:0-220 GCF_001515605.1 Sinocyclocheilus anshuiensis | reverse complement strand
GTTACTTCTACAGTCATCTTTTCTGATGGTGGTCCTGATGGCGACTCTCTTACAGGTTTTACCATCTTCTTTGCCTACACACACACACACACACACTGAGAAACTGTGACTTACAAATGAACACAAACATGGCATTTTGTGTTTTAAGTCAACATGAAACTATATTTATAAGCCATTTTTCTTCTGGAATGTGACACAGAGTGGAAGAAAAGATAAAAAT
>NW_015570795.1:0-220 GCF_001515605.1 Sinocyclocheilus anshuiensis | reverse complement strand
TGAGATCCAGAACAAACAACCGTTAGCTAGAACAAACAATCGATAACTAGAATGAGAACTAGAATGAACGATGGCTAAAACGACCAAGAGCTTCAACGAATGACAGCTAGAATGAGAGCTAAAATTAACAATCAATAGCTAAAACGATTGAGAGCTAGAATGAACAGCCAATGCTAGAATGAGAGCTAGAGCGAATAGCTGATGCTAAAATGAACTGCTG
>NW_015570794.1:0-220 GCF_001515605.1 Sinocyclocheilus anshuiensis | reverse complement strand
TGACCCTGGACCACAAAACCAGTCATAAGAGTAAATTTTTTTAAAATTGAGACTTATACATCATCTGAATAAATATATACATCATCAGCTGAATAAATAAGATTTCCATTGATGTATGGTTTGTTAGGGTAGGACAATATTTGGTCGAGATACAACTTTTTGAAAATCTGGAATACAAAATACTGAGAAAATCGCCTTTAAATTTGTCCAAATTAAGTTC
>NW_015570793.1:0-220 GCF_001515605.1 Sinocyclocheilus anshuiensis | reverse complement strand
CACATGCATGTATATATTTAAGAAAAATATGCTGTTTATATATTATATACATTATATTTATATATAAATTCTATGAATATAGTCGAACCGCAATTTATTCAGACACATTCAACATTTCTATACTGTATGTTTGTGTATTTATATATACATAATAATAAATATACACATTACACGCACATCTATTATGTAAACAAAAACTTTTATTTTGGATGCGATTAAT
>NW_015570792.1:0-220 GCF_001515605.1 Sinocyclocheilus anshuiensis | reverse complement strand
CACACAGCCTCCAATCACGTCACAATGACATATATGCAAATCTGAGTTACTATAAACTTCATGCAAAGCAATGATTAAGCTGCACTTTGGTGAACATGAGAGTTTGGAGAAGCTTATGTTACTCATGGGAATCAGGTCACTGAATAATGACCCAGAGTTCAGAAATAAGGAAGTGGATTTTCTGGCTAAGTTTTCCTCTCCCTCTCTCTCCATCAGAAAT
>NW_015570791.1:0-220 GCF_001515605.1 Sinocyclocheilus anshuiensis | reverse complement strand
ATACAATATCTAATAGGTTGGCATAAGAGGAAATTAATACTAATAAAAAGTGATGAGTAAGTGTTTGAATGAATGAATGAATGAGCAAGTGACTGAGTGAATGAATGAATGTATAAGTCAGTGGATGAATAAATGAAAGTGAAGAGGTGTGTAAATGAGTGAGTGATTGAAAGAAAGACTGGGTGAGTGAGTAAATAAGTCAGGAAATGACTGAATAAAT
>NW_015570790.1:0-220 GCF_001515605.1 Sinocyclocheilus anshuiensis | reverse complement strand
TTATCCAAAGCGACTTACAAATGAGGACAATAGAATCAATCAAAATCAACAAAAGAGCAATGCTACGCAAGTGCTATAACTAGTCTCAGTTAGTTTGACAGTACACGTAGCAAGGTTTTTTTAATTATATAATACATTTTAAAAAACAGATAGAATAGAAAAAGAATAGAGCAACCTAGTGTTAGAGGCCTTTTTTGTTTTTGTTAATTGTATAATAAAT
>NW_015570789.1:0-220 GCF_001515605.1 Sinocyclocheilus anshuiensis | reverse complement strand
CTTGCTTATTAGTCCCAAAACCAGATTCTACTTATCGCTTTTGTACGGACTATCGGAAGGTGAATGGTATCACTAAGCCAGATTATTTTCCCTTGCCCCGTTTAGAAGACTGTGTAGACAGAATTGGATCAGCTAAGTATGTAACTAAGCTTGATCTTTTGAAAGGCTACTGGCGAGTTCCTTTAACACCACGAGCTTCAGAAATTTCTGCTTTCGTGAC
>NW_015570788.1:0-220 GCF_001515605.1 Sinocyclocheilus anshuiensis | reverse complement strand
TTCTCTTTTCAGAGTGTAAGAAGCACTTGATTCTGACAAGTCAGTCTGCAGATTTTAATCATGTTACCGCATAATCCAATTTGTCTTTCCAGCCCCCGTAAGATGAGCCAGTGAGTTTTACCACCTTATGAGTAGGGTTGGGTATCGTAAGAAATTTTCCAGTTCCATTTAAATTAACTATTATTAGTTTTTCACTATTTTACCTTCATTGAATGTAGTG
>NW_015570787.1:0-220 GCF_001515605.1 Sinocyclocheilus anshuiensis | reverse complement strand
CTCTGTATTTAAAAAATGTATTTAGTCACCACTTGTAGTACACTTAAGTGTACTATGAAAGATGGGTTCAAATGTACTATAAGTGGTAACTAAATACATTTTTTAAATACAGAGATTGTATGCTAAAAGCGCATTTTAGTTCATATTCATGGTGTCACAAAATAGCACAGTTGTATACACTTAGTTGATCTTAAGTTTATCTTAAGAAGTACTAAAGAAT
>NW_015570786.1:0-220 GCF_001515605.1 Sinocyclocheilus anshuiensis | reverse complement strand
ACTCACCCAAACTTGTCAACAAGGCTACTTTATGTGAATGCGAGTGCAGGTAGTTGCTGAATCACATGTATTTCATACAGCATATGAGATGAGGACATGGCTGAGAGCTTTTAGAAGGATACTGATTTACTTACGCCCTTTTTAAAGGTGTCATCGGATGCCCATTTTCCACAACTTGATATGATTCTTTAGGGTCTTAATGAAAAGTCTATAACATAAT
>NW_015570785.1:0-220 GCF_001515605.1 Sinocyclocheilus anshuiensis | reverse complement strand
TTGTTCTATCAGTTTGTGCATTTTTCTTTTTTGTGCCCCACTCTCCTGCTTCTTGAAGTCCGCCATTGTTTACACTATTTAGCATACAGTCAGTCACAGCGCACTGGTTAACGAAATGATGCGTCCATTAACCAATCAATGCCAAGGGCGGCAAATTACAAATCTCCTTAATTAAAGAAATGTCAATTTGATGTAAATCTAAATGAATTTGAATCTGAAT
>NW_015570784.1:0-220 GCF_001515605.1 Sinocyclocheilus anshuiensis | reverse complement strand
TGTGTGTGTGTGTGTGTGTGTGTGCAGGCGTCAGGACTCGGCAGGATGAAGCCGAACACAGTGATGTTGGGATTCAAGCGTGATTGGAGAACCGCCAAACCACAGGAAGTTCAAAGCTACGTGGGAATTCTGCAGTGAGTCCTCAAACTGTCTGTCTGAATCACCTGCTGTCTGTCTGTGTCTCTCTCTCTCTCACACACACACACACACACACACACAC
>NW_015570783.1:0-220 GCF_001515605.1 Sinocyclocheilus anshuiensis | reverse complement strand
GGAAACAAATGCGGAGATCTCAGAAGCGCGCTCGGTTAGAGGCACTTGCCAATAACCTTTTAAGAGATCCAATTTCGTAATATACTTGGCGACCCCAAGACTGTCAATACAATCGTCAATGCGCGGTAGCGGAAAAGCGTCAGGCACAGTAACGGAATTAATCTTTCGAAAATCTGTGCAAAAGCGAAAAGACCCATCAGCCTTTGGCACTAAAACGCAT
>NW_015570782.1:0-220 GCF_001515605.1 Sinocyclocheilus anshuiensis | reverse complement strand
CAAATATTTGAGCTTTTGGATACGTTTGAGACTTTTTTTAAACAGTCAGACAGCTTTTTAAACAGGTAGTACAGCTTTTTAATGTATTAGTTTAATTTATGTTGTGAATGCATAAACTTGATTTTGGAAAGTGTTTGTACTTTTTAGTAGGGTTGTAAATTGGTGTGGTTTATGGTCTTGTTTGGTTTATAGATCATCTCAATGTGTCTGGTTTATTAAT
>NW_015570781.1:0-220 GCF_001515605.1 Sinocyclocheilus anshuiensis | reverse complement strand
TAAACTGCTGGATTATCACATCACCTACAGAAAACAACAGTGAGGAAAAAAATACTATTAATTTTATTTTTAAAAAGTATGGATATAAAGTATTAATACATAATGTTTACACAAGCCATTTTCTTACATTTAGAATAATAGCATATTTCATGACTTGATTTACTACACTTTGATAGAAGTGATGTTTTATTAACAAATTTCGGGAGGAGCACGCGCAGAT
>NW_015570780.1:0-220 GCF_001515605.1 Sinocyclocheilus anshuiensis | reverse complement strand
CAGGTACCAGGAGGCCCATAAACAGGCGGCGGCGTTCCAGCGGTTCCTCCCTCGCTGTTCTCTAGCTCTGCAGGCTGCTGCGTGTGAGCAGCCCTCGCCGTGTACCTCCTCCTCCTCATACCGTGAGCGACAAAAATAGAGCGTCGCTTCTCGCGCTCCCCCGCAACGGGACCGAGGTCAGCGGCACTCTAGGTCGGGGGCTTCGCAGTCGAAGCCCGAT
>NW_015570779.1:0-220 GCF_001515605.1 Sinocyclocheilus anshuiensis | reverse complement strand
ATCGGTCTGTGCAAGAAACTGAACAGTATTTATATCGTTTTTACTTCTGATTTTTACCGCAATGTCTGAACTGTCCTGAGCGCGTTCGCATCTTCAGCCTGCGCGTGAGGCGTCGTCGTCTTGCTTTACGGTGGATCACAGACTTAAGTGCATTACCGCCAATTATCTCTCAAAAGGACCATTGACACTCCTAATTGAGATTGTAGATAGTGTCAATGGT
>NW_015570778.1:0-220 GCF_001515605.1 Sinocyclocheilus anshuiensis | reverse complement strand
GAAATGTGAAAAGGGTCCATTTAACGTTTACAGTCCCACTCATTTCAGCGAATCGATTCTTTCGGAGAGTTCTTTTTGAAGAACGATTAAAAAATGATTCAGTGCTATGACGTAACAGCGTCATCACGTGGAATCTGGTATCTCGGCGTGGAATATTATATGCTCTAAATTTTAAATATGGGTCATTCTACAGAAACGTCCACTTTTGGTATGGCAAGAT
>NW_015570777.1:0-220 GCF_001515605.1 Sinocyclocheilus anshuiensis | reverse complement strand
TGTCCCTGCCCTGGTGATTCCCCTTCAGATACGAGTCATTGAAGTGTGGCAGTCGCAGTAGAGTGAGAGTCCGTCTGGCTGCGCCCGTCCCACCCCACACATCTGGTTCTGGAGTGTCGAACACCTCAGAAGTCATGGGACAGGGAATGCCGCCCGACCTATTCTGGCCCCTGGAGCTGCTCCATGAGAAAACAACGTGGCCTCATGAGTCGTCTGAGAT
>NW_015570776.1:0-220 GCF_001515605.1 Sinocyclocheilus anshuiensis | reverse complement strand
TTTAATCAGCACAGGTTTTGTAGTAGTTGATTGAAGGTCTCAGTGATTATTGTCAAAGTTGTCCACAAATAATGCTTTTTTCACTCAAAAACAGGTGCGTGAGCTCAGATCAGGTCCAAAAAGAAATGCAAAACCTGTGCTGATTGACTAAAAACAAGCTGATTCAAAGATCGAATCCAAGATTTGGTGATAATACAGCATGACGAGAGATTAATAAGCA
>NW_015570775.1:0-220 GCF_001515605.1 Sinocyclocheilus anshuiensis | reverse complement strand
AATGTCAGAAAAACCAAAGAAAGCTGTACAACTCAAGAACATTTCCGTCACTTAAGTATTTTTTCTTGCTTTTACAGTGAAAATATAATATTGACTTCTTGAAAAAAAATTTTTTAATAATTATCTCTTTTCAATATCAATTTTCTGTTTTGATCAACACCTAGCTTACACTCTCAAATGCTGTAATGCTCTCCAAGAGACTTTTGAAATGATCAACTTT
>NW_015570774.1:0-220 GCF_001515605.1 Sinocyclocheilus anshuiensis | reverse complement strand
CCATTCACTGCAGAGGATCCATTGGTGAGCAAATGGTGTAATGCTGAATTTCTCCAAATCTGTTCCGATGAAAAAACAAACTCATCTACATCTTGGATGGCCTGAGGTTGAGTGCATTTTCAGCAAATTTTCATATTTGGGTGAACTATTTACTTTTTATGTACCTGTAAAACCAATCTTCTCAAAGCACAGCAGGCTGAAGATGCTGTTGTAGAGCTGT
>NW_015570773.1:0-220 GCF_001515605.1 Sinocyclocheilus anshuiensis | reverse complement strand
TACATACAAAACTGAACTATTTTAATAGCTGAAACAGTAGTATAGGCTAAGCTGTTTTGGGAGAAGAAAAAAAAAAAAAGACGGGCTCGGGTCGGCCCCGGGCCGGGCCAGGGCCGATATTTGAGGCCCGTGCAGGGCTCTAGGACGCACAGAGAAAAATACTGTAGCATGCAGATCACTGTTCATGATGCACGAACTATTGGAAGAAAATCCTCAATAT
>NW_015570772.1:0-220 GCF_001515605.1 Sinocyclocheilus anshuiensis | reverse complement strand
GCAGTCCTGTCGAATTTCGGGTTTGGTCATATTTTTAGGACATGGCTTAGTTTATTATATAAAAATCCTAAAGCAGCAGTGATGACAAATGGCATGACTTCCCCATTTTTTACTATTTCAAGGGGCACTTGTCAGGGATGCCCATTGTCCCCGTTATTATTCACAATAGTTTTATAGCCTTTGGCCATTATGATTAGGGCAGACCCAAACATTATGGGAG
>NW_015570771.1:0-220 GCF_001515605.1 Sinocyclocheilus anshuiensis | reverse complement strand
TGGAGTAATATTTTATTATACGTATCTGTACTTTTACTCAAGTCCACCACTGGTCCATATAAGCTGTGAATGCTCTGCATATACAAGCCATTTGAGAGAATGAGTTCAGGGACTGGCTAATTAATATTAACATTATTATAAATGCCCTTGTCTTGTATCTTGCGTGTGTGATGTGATGTGTGTGTGTGTGTGTGTATATATGTATATATATATATATATA
>NW_015570770.1:0-220 GCF_001515605.1 Sinocyclocheilus anshuiensis | reverse complement strand
CTTTTTGATTATTTCCTTCATTTTTATTGAAAATAAATGCCTTTCAGATGTGATATATGAGATTTGAAAAGGGAGAAAAAAAAATTCGGTAAAAGGCGGACTCCAACTCGGGTCGATCGCGTCAAGACTAAAGGTACGCGCTTTACTGTCTACGCCATTGAAGCTGATGGTTATCGGCCGTCTTTTATAGTGTTGACCATCCCTATCACACGTTTGTGGG
>NW_015570769.1:0-220 GCF_001515605.1 Sinocyclocheilus anshuiensis | reverse complement strand
GGGCAGCTTATCGGCCTTCAGATCTTCTCGTGTGCGAAATCTGGGAGTCCCTTTTGATGATTCATTAAAATTGGATAAACATATCTCTTCTGTAATTGGTTCCAGTTTTTACCAACTCCACTTGCTGTCTAAAATCAAACACTTTTTAAATGCTACAACGTTAGACATGGCTGTTCACGCTTTTATTACTTCACGCTTAGATTACTGCAACTCACTATAT
>NW_015570768.1:0-220 GCF_001515605.1 Sinocyclocheilus anshuiensis | reverse complement strand
GAAACGTCCTATAGACGTATTGCAGATGAGCAAACACTAAAAAAACTACGTCTTGCAGACGTCAAATAGACGTCTCTGTGATGTACGTTGCTTTCAGGGAAGGAAGACTTTTTTTAGAGTAGACTTTTTTTTGGGCCGCAGAATTTCGCTGAAATACACTAATGTGACTGCAACTTAATGGACTGTTTTGTAATATCAACATATATATATATATATATAT
>NW_015570767.1:0-220 GCF_001515605.1 Sinocyclocheilus anshuiensis | reverse complement strand
GATGCATAGCCAACGATACGATACATTAAAGATACATATGAAGCGGCTACCGATGCGATGCGATAAGATTCACGCCTGTTACGATGCAGTGCAATTCGATTTTGATTCGATTCAACATAATGCGATTCAATGCAATACGATGCAATGGAAAAAATATGATCATTTTTAATGCCTTGAGGCCTGTTTCATAAAACATGTTTACCAAATAAGCCAGGCTTAT
>NW_015570766.1:0-220 GCF_001515605.1 Sinocyclocheilus anshuiensis | reverse complement strand
ATCACACTAGTCAAATGAACCAGGCTTTGGGGGTCAAACGTGCTCAAGCACGGTTCAGATCGTCTAGTGTGAGTACACCCCTAGGTCCCTTCTTCATTGTTGTTAGATCTAACACTTTGGTCTATTATGAAATGTATTTTACTCTATTATTGTATTATCCAAGGCATGCATGTTACACTGTACACGTCACAGACTGTATTTCTGGTGGACCATTGTGTAT
>NW_015570765.1:0-220 GCF_001515605.1 Sinocyclocheilus anshuiensis | reverse complement strand
TGATTAGACATCTGAAAATGTAAAATAAAAAATATATTAAATGTAATAATAAAACAGAATATTGAATAATAGAAACATAAATACAGACATAAATTTAATTTCAATATTAATTAAAATGTATGAATTAAATACACATTTCTACAGGTGAAATTTTAATCACTGATTACTGATATCGTCAAATGTCTCTGGAAATACCTCAAGTCATCTGCTTGATATGTTT
>NW_015570764.1:0-220 GCF_001515605.1 Sinocyclocheilus anshuiensis | reverse complement strand
GAAACATCCCAGCATTCACATATTATGGTGAAGAACGGTGGCGTCATTTTAAAAATTGCTTGCAAGCAGACCCAGTAATCAATGTTATGTGTCTGTCTCATAAGTTTTAGTAACTTCTTATACACGCGTGTACCAGTTTCTGATCAAAATCACATAAAACTATAGCTTGAATGCACCTTCCTACAAGCAGTAGAATGTTTTCAGTGCTATAATGTGTTTA
>NW_015570763.1:0-220 GCF_001515605.1 Sinocyclocheilus anshuiensis | reverse complement strand
TTATAAGTCTGAATATATAAATGTAAATCATTGATATAAATGCATTTCATGAAATCTGAATATATGTATAAATCCTGAATATATAAATGCAATTATGGATATACTGTATATTATCTACATCTCAATAGAGCTGTATCTTTATTATAAGGCATATCAATAGACTTTTTAGTATACCTGTACATCCTGTATATAGTTATCAATGTAAATATTTTACTATATT
>NW_015570762.1:0-220 GCF_001515605.1 Sinocyclocheilus anshuiensis | reverse complement strand
CAACTATTTTTTTTTTTTTTTGTGGCAGGGCCAGTGAAAATTAGAATTTTGAAATTTGAGAAAAAACGCTTAGCGTTGAGCCCTATGTATAAAATACTGAAATATTTTTTAAATTTTTATATTGTTTACATTTTAAACATTTTAATTCAAAAATTTTAGTTGTTTTGTTGTCCATTTTTGTCATTTTTATTAGTTTTAAATATATATATTTATAGTTTAT
>NW_015570761.1:0-219 GCF_001515605.1 Sinocyclocheilus anshuiensis | reverse complement strand
TATCTATCTATCTATCTATCTATCTATCCATCCGTCTATCTATCCGTCCGTCCATCCGTATATCTATCTATCTATCTATCCATCTATCCATCCATCCGTCCGTCCGTATATCTATCTATCTATCTATCTATCCATCCGTCCATCTATCTGTCCGTCCGTCCGTATATCTATCTGTCTATCTATCTATCCATCCCTCTGACTGTCTGTCCATCCATCTAT
>NW_015570760.1:0-220 GCF_001515605.1 Sinocyclocheilus anshuiensis | reverse complement strand
GGCACACACATTTCAAATTAGATTTACCCTTAACTTTATTTTGGATAATCATATTTATAATTGACCCACTTAACATTGTAGTTATGTTTATGATTGATTTATGAGGATAATAAAAAGGATAATGAAACAAGAACTCTTACTAGGTGTAAGGTTTGTAAACTAAGACTGGTGTGCCTTTTTTTTATGAGTACATTTTGTAGTAATGAGTTTGGTTGTTGTT
>NW_015570759.1:0-220 GCF_001515605.1 Sinocyclocheilus anshuiensis | reverse complement strand
TTAAAATGTAGTGTTTATTATTTTAAAAGTGTTTCTTTTCAAATAAATGGAAGCAATTTGGCATTAAACTATGGCATATTGGCCATGTTATCCCCATTAATTAAAATTAGGAATGTGGGTCTTTTATGAAGTGAATTGTACATAAAAAGCTCTTTTTGTATAAAAACCTATTTTTAAAATATTTTTTAATCTATTTATATAAATTAAAAAAATATCATAT
>NW_015570758.1:0-220 GCF_001515605.1 Sinocyclocheilus anshuiensis | reverse complement strand
GCACAGCAGTGCAGTTTTGCGGTTACACACTAAAATATCAAGAGTGCAAAATAGACACAGAAGTCTCAAATAGGAGTTTGATAAAGATTGATCCCTGTTCAATTTCTTATGTTTTTATTGAATTTTGATGTTATATGTAATAGAATAACTTTCACTGTGTTCAGGTATGACTAGTAAAAATGTATGCAAAAACTGACACTTCAAATCAACATAAAAAAAA
>NW_015570757.1:0-220 GCF_001515605.1 Sinocyclocheilus anshuiensis | reverse complement strand
CTCTGTCGCATAGATACACGCACCCTGTCACTGTAAACTGGCCTGCCAATCATCTTGTCACAGTTAACATCCTCCACATTACATTTCATTTAACTTCTTATCGTATTTGAGAGAAAAGAAGTAGCAAATTGATCTGCCAGCCGCATTCCTTTCATGCCGAGAACTCTGCTCATACTTTATGCATAATGATGCATTTAAAAGTTAACGACCAAACGGATGT
>NW_015570756.1:0-220 GCF_001515605.1 Sinocyclocheilus anshuiensis | reverse complement strand
CAAAGGTGTAAGCACAATTGCTTTTGCATATTTCATAGGAATTTCGAAGAGGGTCGTGATGGACTATAAATGCACGTGTAAAGGACGTCAATAGTGGACGTCCTCTCACAACTGATTCACAACAGGGTATAGCTACATATTGTAGCCTACTACACGTAGCTAAAAGTCAAGGTAGCAATTATACATGCAACCCCAGAGAACTGTAGAGATGTACAAACGT
>NW_015570755.1:0-220 GCF_001515605.1 Sinocyclocheilus anshuiensis | reverse complement strand
ATGAAAGCCTCAAACATTTCAGAAAGCCTCGGTTTCCCATCACTACCGATTGATTTTTGCTTGGCGCAATGCCGAAAAGATGCTGTATGGCGTTCTGTACCTCTAATAAGTAAAAAAAAATCACTGCAATGATCTGTCGTTATGCTGCGTTCAAGCCCTCCTGGGACGTTCGTACTTGCGAGTTGACAAATCGTAATTACGACGTCAGGTGCGTTCAAGT
>NW_015570754.1:0-220 GCF_001515605.1 Sinocyclocheilus anshuiensis | reverse complement strand
AATGCTTGATGACACATTCACACAGAACGTTTTTACTTTGAAAAACACGAGACACGAGGAGTGGAATGGGGGTAAAACGCGTTTTAGGTCTAGAGACAAGTTTTAAAGTTTTTAGAATGCCGTGTCATGCGCAAGACGCTGCAAAAGACTCCAAGACGCGAGCACAACGGGTATGCACGTCTGTCTAGCGCTTGTTTACATAGAAAAACAATGTAAAAGT
>NW_015570753.1:0-220 GCF_001515605.1 Sinocyclocheilus anshuiensis | reverse complement strand
CATGGTCCATTTAACATATGCCTATAGAACACTTAAGAAAGCACTACACTTTGAAACTGTTATAACTATGCAGAGACTGAGATCTCCAAGTGTGTGACCTGAAGCAATCCTCGAATATTTTACTTGTTTTTGTATCTGATTGTCTATCTATTTAATAAAAAGGATTTTGAAAAATATAATTAAATTATGTAAAGAGAAAAATAAGTGCTATCAAGTACAT
>NW_015570752.1:0-220 GCF_001515605.1 Sinocyclocheilus anshuiensis | reverse complement strand
CTTTTATTATGTAATGGAACATCAGATCGTCCTGAAACTGGCTGAGCGACACCCTGGCGTAATGGATTATTAATCCGAATTGAAATTAGTCTGTGGAAAGAGGGAGTTTTCTTTTTAGAGCTATCCAAACCAAAGAAAAACTGGTCATATATGAGTTTTTGGAGGGCTTTTATCTTGTAACGCAACATCAGACAGTCCTGAAACTGGCTGAGTGACCCCC
>NW_015570751.1:0-220 GCF_001515605.1 Sinocyclocheilus anshuiensis | reverse complement strand
ATATCGTTGGAAAGGTCTAAGACTCCTAAATAGATATTTTACCAAATTTTTTTCTTAAAAATTATGTAGGAAATTAATAGATTAATTTATGACAAGAGTGCAACTCAAAAATCTACATCACAACAGGAGTTCTGACCTTTGTCACAAAAAGTCTTCTTTGTTGCCTTTTTCTCTGTCACACTTTAGAAATCATCAGAAATGATATATCAATTGAAAACTT
>NW_015570750.1:0-220 GCF_001515605.1 Sinocyclocheilus anshuiensis | reverse complement strand
TGTGAGCAAACCTTCATCATCCAACGATCCTAGAGTGTACAGCTGCTCCATGGCCGTGATGAGCGTCTCCATGGGCGGAGCATCCATGAAATCAAATGACAATAGGTCATTGATACCCATTGCCTGATTGGACAAAAATGCTCATAATATTAATGATACACTTATACAAATCCAGTATTAGACATTTTAGTTTTCATTTATCAGCAAATACAGGATAAGT
>NW_015570749.1:0-220 GCF_001515605.1 Sinocyclocheilus anshuiensis | reverse complement strand
ATACACGGTCCTTCCCTTTGGACTGTCCCTAGCTCCTCGCACTTTGACAAAGTGCATGGATGCGGCTCTTTCACCGCTGAGACAGACTGGAATCCGCATTCTGAATTACCTCGACGATTGGCTTATTCTGACCCAGTCGGAGGCCGAGCTACTATCTCACAGATCCCTCCTCCTTAGCCACTTAGAATGCCTGGGACTCAGGGTCAATTTTGCCAAGAGT
>NW_015570748.1:0-220 GCF_001515605.1 Sinocyclocheilus anshuiensis | reverse complement strand
ATTGCAGTAGCCAAGGCGAGCTGACTGACGTTATCAAGTACGCTGATGTTCCATTTGCAGAATTACCGGACTTGCGTTGTCCCGTCTGCGGGAGTTCACACTCCTGAGTCGAACTTGCGAAGTCCGAACTACTGAGGACGCAAGTCCAAAATTTGCATACTTGGTATTGAGAAAAGCGCGCAGACCTACGTCACCAGACTATTTGCCTAATCTTCTCGGT
>NW_015570747.1:0-220 GCF_001515605.1 Sinocyclocheilus anshuiensis | reverse complement strand
TGTGGTTCTCAGATCTAATATCCCTCCTCGACGGCTCGCCGTGGGCGATTCCGGTCAGGAGAGATCTTCTGTCTGAGGCGCAGGGAACAATATTGCATCCCCGGCCCGAGCTCTGGAACCTTCATGTCTGGCCTCTGAGGGGGACCAACTAAGAGATGCTGGGCTTCCAGCTGATGTAGTAGAGACTATTCTAAGTGCTAGGGCTCCCTCCACTAGAAGA
>NW_015570746.1:0-220 GCF_001515605.1 Sinocyclocheilus anshuiensis | reverse complement strand
AGTGACTCAAACTGCTACTAACATTTAGTTTAATGACAGAGCAAGTATGGGTGGAGTCTGTCTTTTTGTAACATTTTCAGGTTCAGTTCATTTATGTCCTCCTTTTAAAAATGGTCAAAACGAGCAGCATGGAGAGTTTTTCATTACTCATCTCAAAACCAGAGAGCTCAAGATATGTCCACCTGATGAAATCATGCTTGTGTTTGCTGTATAGGTCATT
>NW_015570745.1:0-220 GCF_001515605.1 Sinocyclocheilus anshuiensis | reverse complement strand
GGATGTGATTAATCGCGATTAATCGTTTGACAGCACTAATAATAATCATACATGACAGGGGAAAAAACAAATTGTAGAAAGCCTGAATATTTTTCTGTCTTATCAAATTCTCACACACAACTTTTCATCAAGATATTAATTAATAATTAATAGTGCTGTCAAACGATTCATCGCGATAATCGCATCCAAAATAAAAGTTTTTGTTTACATAATATATGTG
>NW_015570744.1:0-220 GCF_001515605.1 Sinocyclocheilus anshuiensis | reverse complement strand
AACACAATCCCTTTGGGAACACAAATTATGATAATTTTTGGATGTAATCCGAGAGCTCTCTGACCTTCCATAGACAGCAAGGGTACTACTACGGCGAAGGCACAGAAATGTAGTAAGGACATTGTTAAAATGGTCCATGGACTATTTTAACGATGTCCTTACTATGTTTTTGTGCCTTGACTGTGGTAGGACCCTTGCTGTCTATGAAGGGTCAGAGAGC
>NW_015570743.1:0-220 GCF_001515605.1 Sinocyclocheilus anshuiensis | reverse complement strand
GTGAACTTCAGGGTTGGGCCAAGGCCAAAATAATAAACAAAAAAAATCAATCTACCTTTTTCCCCAAATAATCTTAATACCCTAAAAAGAAAAAAAGTTCCCTGACTAACCGAAAAACAGGAGAAAATTCATAGATTACAGAAAGAAATGACACTCAACCCCTATAGCTTCCGTACTGAAATGAAGTTGTAGCGCCCCCTACCCTCTTCTTGTAATGGGT
>NW_015570742.1:0-220 GCF_001515605.1 Sinocyclocheilus anshuiensis | reverse complement strand
GATAGATAGATAGATAGATAGATAGGTAGATAGGTAGATAGGTAGGTAGAGTTGGTAAATGAGATCTAATCTAGGCTTAGTTTACCTTGTGCCCTTAAACAGAATTTGAGTTAATTTGAAGTGCACTTTACTAATCTTACTTTTTCTTCTAGTAAGGCAAAGCTGCCTTATAAGACCAAAATGACTAATGCAGTCCCATCGGTCTGGTGTGTGTGTGTGT
>NW_015570741.1:0-220 GCF_001515605.1 Sinocyclocheilus anshuiensis | reverse complement strand
CAGTATTCTGAATCAAACAGAACACTGTCATGGATTGGCATGTAATGAGAAATGCAATATTCTCTATGCCAAAATCCACATTTAGTATTGTCTTTTTATTGCAAATAACATATTCTGCATATGTTTCATGATTGAAAACGCACCTCCCAGCAGTTTTTATGGTTTGCATCCAGGACCTTCAGAAGAACCTCTGTGGTGTGTGTCACTTCGTCTCGCTGGT
>NW_015570740.1:0-220 GCF_001515605.1 Sinocyclocheilus anshuiensis | reverse complement strand
AGCGAATCGATGCATTTTTGTAAGAAAAATAGCCATATTTAAAACTTTATAAACAGTAATCTCTAGCTTCTGCTAACTTTCATACGCACGTTCACGAGAGAGTGGCGTTCCAGCGGATGACGTAGACGTAGCGTAAGCTCAGGTGAGAAGTGATGAACTTGGAGAGATCGTGTACTTCACAAATTAGAAGTACAAAACGAGGATTTGTAAAGAAAAATGT
>NW_015570739.1:0-220 GCF_001515605.1 Sinocyclocheilus anshuiensis | reverse complement strand
CTTTCCGCTGATGTGAGTAACCCAAGTGTTCGCGCCGGCGCCTCCTGCACGCACACAACATAATCAGTACTAGCACTGCAAACTTTACATCACAGCCTCTTCATCATCAAAGTAAATGAAGACAACTAAACATACAAAAGGTATTGGTGACTCAATTTACTTTGTCTTTTGTACTATATGTAGGTTTTGCTGGTCAGCGCGAGCATCGCCATGCCGTGGT
>NW_015570738.1:0-220 GCF_001515605.1 Sinocyclocheilus anshuiensis | reverse complement strand
TTTACTTTTTCTTTTCTCGGCGCCGGGCTGCTGATGTCTTTTTTCCGGGCATAGTTGTCCATCAATTATTATCGTTTACAGTCAGCCGCAAACATGAGGTGAGCGCAGGCGCGGATGCAGGAATGGTCATGTGTGCTTAGCCTATTGACTACTGCGTTCACTGTAAAATTATTATTTTTTTTTTAATTATGTATATATGTCCATGTTTATATTTGTATTT
>NW_015570737.1:0-220 GCF_001515605.1 Sinocyclocheilus anshuiensis | reverse complement strand
TATCTATCTATCATCGTCTGTCTGTCTGTCTGTCTATCTATCTATGTATAGCATATAAATACACTTTTATGAAATATATATCAATAATAAATATAAATAAATATACTTTTATAAAATAATAACAAAGTAAAAACTAAATAAAATTATCTAAAAATATATAAACAATAATATATTAGCAATATTTATTTTATTTTTAATTATTGTATGTATACATATTTGT
>NW_015570736.1:0-220 GCF_001515605.1 Sinocyclocheilus anshuiensis | reverse complement strand
GTCTGTCTGTCTGTCTTTCTGTCAGTCTGTATGTCTGTCTGTCTGTCTGTCTTTCTGTAATTCTGTATGTCTATCTGTCTGTCTGTCTGTCAGTCTTTCTGTCTTTTTGTCAGTCTGTCTTTCTGTCTGTCTGTCAGTCTGTCTTTCTGTATGTATGTATGTCTGTCTTTCTGTCTGTCTGTCTTTCTGTGAGTCTGTCTGTCTGTCTGTCTTTCTGTCA
>NW_015570735.1:0-220 GCF_001515605.1 Sinocyclocheilus anshuiensis | reverse complement strand
CTAATAAATGTTTGACAATGTGCCCTTCAGGCAAAATTAAATTCTACAAACCTAAAAATGTAACATCAATTACCGTCTCATACAAGAGTCTGTGCCAGCAGAAAAACATATCCAGGGAGTAGGAAATGCTCTTGAGAGATACATTCAGGGCAATATGTAATAACATTAAGCAGGTTATGCTGCGATTTGTGTGTGTTTATTGAATTGCAATGAACTGTGG
>NW_015570734.1:0-219 GCF_001515605.1 Sinocyclocheilus anshuiensis | reverse complement strand
GTACTTTTACTTGAGTATGACTTTCAGGTACTTTATACACCACTGACCTTTGTACACCTTTTCCTTCTTTTTTGTGTTTCTCTGTCTCTCTTTATCTCTGAGTCATCATTTAATGACTCAGTTCTTATAATTTTTAATGCCTGGCTTGTTTTCGTTGACAGTATGCCACACATGCCACTCTTTTTACCTTCCATCTCTCTCTCTCTCTCTCTCTCTCTC
>NW_015570733.1:0-220 GCF_001515605.1 Sinocyclocheilus anshuiensis | reverse complement strand
CCCCCCCAGGGTAATGACAATACATCAAAACTGATCACCTTTCATGTCAATCCTGACATTTTACTATTCTAAAGGTAGTTAAGTAAAATGTTAAGATGATTAAAAAAAGAAGAAGAAAAAAAATGTACATAAATAAAGGGGGTGGTAGGGAATCAATGGAAAATTGGAGAGAAAATTTAAGTTAAAGGGGTCATATGATGTTGCTAAAAAGAACATTATT
>NW_015570732.1:0-220 GCF_001515605.1 Sinocyclocheilus anshuiensis | reverse complement strand
TGCCGAAGTATAACTAATATTCAGATATTGAGTATAAATACCGTAAGTGGCTAGATATATAGTTAATAGTAGGCTCCTATCATTTTAAGGGGCTCTGATAGCATTTTTCCTATGAGTCGGGTCTGGATTTACCTGTTTCCTGCGCTATGTGCGCTTGTCTTGACAGGTGAGTTTCCTACTTCCTGGATCCACCTTTGATTTCGGAATAAATCTAAAATGT
>NW_015570731.1:0-220 GCF_001515605.1 Sinocyclocheilus anshuiensis | reverse complement strand
TTACAAAAGATTTATATTTAGAATAAATGCTGATCCGTTGAAGAAGAAAAGAATTCTATCTATCAAAAAAAAAAAGTATCAGTTTCCGTAAAAATATAAAGCAGCACAGCTGTTTTTAACATTGATAATAATAAGAAATGTTTCTTAAAGGGGTCATATGATGCGATTCAATTTTTTTCTTTCTCTTTAGAGTGTTACAAGCTCTTGGTGCATAAAGAAG
>NW_015570730.1:0-220 GCF_001515605.1 Sinocyclocheilus anshuiensis | reverse complement strand
TTATTTGAAATTGTAAAAATATTTCACAGTTTTTACTGTATTTCTGATCAAATAAACGCAGCCTTGATGAGCATAAAATACTTTTTTCCAAAAGAATCTTACTGAGCCCAATTCGATTTTTGAATGATAGTGTGCATAATGAAATATTGTGCTGCATAGTGAATTCTGCAACAACAAAAAAATTACAATAAAATAATAATAAAAAAAAATAAAAAAGTGT
>NW_015570729.1:0-220 GCF_001515605.1 Sinocyclocheilus anshuiensis | reverse complement strand
GTAAACCTGGCTTTGAAGTTTCAGGTGCATCAAGAGTTCCTCTTGAGGTGCTAAAAGATGAAGTATCATTGCCTATCCAGCAGATGTACCCAAACATAACAGAAGTAAACATGGCTAAAAGTGCAGATTGCAAAGGTATCTGCTATAGAACCGGAATGATAGTCATCTGTGAATTTACTGATGGACTGCCTGAATTTGGACAGATAATTAGGATATGTGT
>NW_015570728.1:0-220 GCF_001515605.1 Sinocyclocheilus anshuiensis | reverse complement strand
CATAACAACTACCTTACTAACTATTAATAAGCAGCAAATTAGGAGGAAAACTATTAGTTAATAGTGAATATGTGTTCCCTATTCTAAAGTGTTACCTTGGTTTCTTTTCACATCAGCAGCCAATGAGATTCCTGCTCAACATTCAAATACTGGGCTAGTGCTTGCAATAGCAGTCGCAGCACACTTCAGAAACCCTCCACCTTCCCCAGCTCCACCTGTA
>NW_015570727.1:0-220 GCF_001515605.1 Sinocyclocheilus anshuiensis | reverse complement strand
CTGTGTGAATACTAATTCAGCTCTCTTGGCAGGTCAGGGTCCCTCTCCTCTCGACATTTACCCATCTGCACCACAGCACACACTCTCACACACAGCTCCTGTGGATTACCTAGGCCGCAGGACAGAGCCGTTTCTATGGAAACCTCATAGCAGGCCGCATGAGTTAACCGTACACCTCTTGTAAAGTATCTCCTCCAGGAGTGTGTGTGTGTGTGTGTGT
>NW_015570726.1:0-215 GCF_001515605.1 Sinocyclocheilus anshuiensis | reverse complement strand
GTGTGTGTGTGTGTGTGTGTGTGTGTGTGTGTGTCTGTGTGTTTGGCACTGTCTGAGCCTCATCACAACAGCAAAACAACTGAATAGATTGAAGGTCCTAATAAGCATGTGTCCTTGTGTGAGTGGTCTTGGTTGGTTAACATTGAGTAGATGTGTGCGCTTTCTATTATTGGATGTGGTTTATTTGCTATGACAAGCATTCAAAACTGGTAGAA
>NW_015570725.1:0-219 GCF_001515605.1 Sinocyclocheilus anshuiensis | reverse complement strand
GCGCAAGGCTGCTCACAGCGCTTGGTCACGTGTCACACCAGAACTGAACTGAAATTGCTCACGGTTCCGGTTTTTTACAAAAAAACAAAACCGGTTCTGAATAACAACCGGTTATCGGTTCCCAACCCTAGTTGCCAGATTGCAAAAAATTTGCAAAACACTGGGCAGAAAATGTATCCTTTTAAAGGGGTCATATGATGCGATTTCAAGTTTTCCTTT
>NW_015570724.1:0-220 GCF_001515605.1 Sinocyclocheilus anshuiensis | reverse complement strand
TCACCACGAATGAACGAGCGTGCAGCTCCAGTATCTCGCAACACCCGCACCTCCACTTGATCTTCTCGTTGGCCACTGAAAGACAAAACCTTCTAACAAAAATGGGTGGTAAACCGAGTCAACAGGAGCTGGAATTGTTTTTACCAGACCAACAGGTTGTGCACTGGAAGTTTGTGATTTCTTTTTCAGCATTAAACAATCTGCAATTACATGACCAATT
>NW_015570723.1:0-220 GCF_001515605.1 Sinocyclocheilus anshuiensis | reverse complement strand
ACAAGACAAGCATATAGGCTCATGCATTGATTTATTTATGATGAGAACAGATGAACAGAGACTGTGCGTTAGTGATGCGCGGATGAGATAAAACCATGGCTAAAACTTCACCCGAATCCGCAGCTTCAAATAAATGATCCACCCGCCCTTAATTCTCCATACTATGGCAAGCCGGTTTATCTTAAAATAATCCCAGTGTTACTCGTCGTAATTGCATTTT
>NW_015570722.1:0-220 GCF_001515605.1 Sinocyclocheilus anshuiensis | reverse complement strand
AGGGCTGCACAATTAATCGAATTTCTAATCGCGATTACAATTACATAATCGTTCAAAGCGGCAATTAATCGAAGTCCACTTGTTATTCTGAGTTTTTTTTTTTTCTCTTTCTACAGGTTATCTTAAGGGTTTTTCCGTTTTTTTAATTTATATAATGCCATGCATATTTGAATTGTTTTTATTATTATTTAAAGAAGAAACCAATTCAATGTATAGTTGA
>NW_015570721.1:0-220 GCF_001515605.1 Sinocyclocheilus anshuiensis | reverse complement strand
TCATGATTTCATACCTGGACAAAAATCGCTTAGTTGCTCACAGACTGCAAAGACTTCCTTACAAAAAAGAGCTCAGAAGGCTAGATCTATAAGTCATTTAAACTGCCAACAGTGTGCAAAGAGTTTTGACCATCAAGGAAAACTTAAGGTCCACATGAGGATTCACACTGGAGAGAAGCCTTTCATCTGCCAACAGTGTGGAAAGAGTTTCAGTGAACAT
>NW_015570720.1:0-220 GCF_001515605.1 Sinocyclocheilus anshuiensis | reverse complement strand
TTTGAAGATTGAATGTGAAATTATTGCAATATAAAAGTATATATATAAACTTGAATGTTAGGTGGGATTACTCACGGTTAATCGCGGTTAATTTCAGGAAAATGTGCGATTAATTAAATTAATTAAAAAACGATTAATTAGTTGTTTTTTTTTATCGACTGACAGCACTAATATATAGGTACACCTTGCTAGTACCGGGTTGGACCCCCTTTTGCCTTCA
>NW_015570719.1:0-220 GCF_001515605.1 Sinocyclocheilus anshuiensis | reverse complement strand
CTTATTTGCAATGCAGCAAGAGACTTTTCAGTGTGTTACAAGTTCTATGCACAGCAAGTCATGTTAGAGCTTCGATGCACATCCTGCTTAGTTTAGAGCTTGTATGAGCACTAATGCTGTCTTAGTGAGCAAATGAAGAGAGAGCAACCCACATATGCTGCAAAGCTCCTTTCTCAGTAAGAGAAAGTTTGTACATGCAATGTTAAGAGCAAAGCTTGAC
>NW_015570718.1:0-220 GCF_001515605.1 Sinocyclocheilus anshuiensis | reverse complement strand
TCCTTCAGTCCGCAGCCCTGGCACAGCTGCCACAAGCTCATATACGTCCGGCCCAACCCCAAGACGGGCGTTCCTGTGGGTCACTGGCCAATCCCAGAATCCTTCTGGCCTGACCAGAACTCCCCCACTTTGGTAAATAATAGCCTACAAAATAGAGTTTGAGTGTAGAGTCAAGCAATGATTTTCTGTTTCTATATTAGTCGGTCCAGACCAGTGTTGT
>NW_015570717.1:0-220 GCF_001515605.1 Sinocyclocheilus anshuiensis | reverse complement strand
TTTGGACAATAAAAAAAGTTGAGAACAATTATTGTCTGTTCAGTGTTTTTTATTCATAAAAAGAGAGATGAGTTGCCCAGGCACTTGTGCAGTGCCATTTTTATGTCATTCCACTTGTGATGGAATTTTTCATCACATGAATTTTTCAATTTTTCATGGAGGGCTCCTCCCTCCATCGTCGCTGCCCTGGTTATCTGCCTACCTCACTTCCTGCCCTTTG
>NW_015570716.1:0-220 GCF_001515605.1 Sinocyclocheilus anshuiensis | reverse complement strand
TGAAACTGAACGCATGCTGCATTCATTTGCAACTGTTTTTTTCTGATGAAAGACACTCTTGCAGAGTAAGAGAGAGAGCGATCTATCCCCACATGAGATTCTCTTACACTTAATTTCTGTCCGTCATGCACTGGGCTGCAGATAAAACTCTGCTCGCTGATAGATGCCCCTCCAGTTGCATCCAGCCATTTTATAATTTGATTTATTATATAAGTTTTAT
>NW_015570715.1:0-220 GCF_001515605.1 Sinocyclocheilus anshuiensis | reverse complement strand
AGACAAAACTGGCTCCATGACAAGACAGAGTTGCTAGACCAATCCACGTGAGGGCCATGCTGTACCAACCACGGGTGCCCCAAAACTATGGGAGCACTCGGGGATTCAAGTAGGCACAGCGTGGTCACCTCACGGTGATTGCCTGAGACAATAAGATTGACAGGAGGGGTAGCATAGCCTTGGCTTTTAAAGGACAGCCTGCTGCGAAGTGACCAGGCTT
>NW_015570714.1:0-220 GCF_001515605.1 Sinocyclocheilus anshuiensis | reverse complement strand
CACTTGATGACTATGTTCAGAATAACTTCTTTTTATGTTACATTTACATGTATCACCTTTTCATTTTATCTAGTGTATATTAACAGTGAATGTCAATAAAGCTTATCTTGCTTAAATAGTGGTTGTTTGATGTTGGTGTCAGGTGTCGTGGCTGATTGTGATCTGGATTCTGAGACCCAGCAGTCTTGTTGAGGTGCCAATGATGTGAGAAATTATGCTT
>NW_015570713.1:0-220 GCF_001515605.1 Sinocyclocheilus anshuiensis | reverse complement strand
TAATTCCCCTCCTCCATGGTTAGGAATAAATTGCTGGCTTTTATGGGAAAGCGCTCATTACGCCCTAACAGCAGATATTTTATATGTGAGCTAATGAAACAAAAGCATATTTATTGCCATTTTAAGATTAAAGGTTTAAAAAAATGTGATCATCCCTCTTCAGACAGCAAAGCAGACATTAAATTATAGCCTAATACAATGAATTTTTTAAAAAGGGCTT
>NW_015570712.1:0-220 GCF_001515605.1 Sinocyclocheilus anshuiensis | reverse complement strand
CGCTGCTTTAATTGATGCACACAAACACACACATCACTCGCACATAAACACAGTGAGAGAGGTCGGAGGTCGGAGATCACAGATTGCGCTGCGCACACACAGAAAGTATCGTCAGTGCTGCCCCGCGACTTTCATTTATAAAATACCCTAGATACTAGATCGCTACATTATATTTCTCAGCAAGGAGGGGGTAAAATCACTGTTTTTGAAGTAACTAAAC
>NW_015570711.1:0-220 GCF_001515605.1 Sinocyclocheilus anshuiensis | reverse complement strand
TTACCTGCTTGAACTCTTTCATTTGATCCGGGTGTCGGTCTTTAATGTGTTTTGTTAGTTTGTTGTGTTTCCTCCTTTCGAAGTCGCCCGTCTCAGTGCTTTTATGAAGAGGAGGCAACTGCGCTGCGCACCTTTCGGATCGTGCATCAAGAACCGGGTTGAGCGGGTACTCTCGGTACCACCGGTACTTAAGAAAAGCTGGTACCGTAACGTTTTCATT
>NW_015570710.1:0-220 GCF_001515605.1 Sinocyclocheilus anshuiensis | reverse complement strand
CTCTAGGAGCATTGATTTCTTTCTGGAAACCAACAAATCAGAATCAGATTCGCCATCACTTCTATGGGAAACATTTTAAGCTTTTATACGTGGAAGGATTATTTATTTTAATGCATATTGGATTAAAGCTAGGAAATTTAAAAAAGCAGGAACTCATTGACAAAATTTTAGATGTAGATAGGCTAAATGCCAGGTCACCAAACCCTGTTCTGGAGACACA
>NW_015570709.1:0-220 GCF_001515605.1 Sinocyclocheilus anshuiensis | reverse complement strand
GCATGTTGTCACATGTGTTTTAAATCTTTGCTTTGCTTTGTTTCATGAATTGTTTTGTATTTCATAATTGTTTTACTGTATAAATCTTGATGAAAAACCTGGTCAATTGCAAGTTTCTATTGTGACACCTAACTGTAATGCACATACAGTAATGTGACAACATGCCCCACACACACAGCGCTCTCTTCCACCCTCAATACCACGACTGAGGTGAAACCCT
>NW_015570708.1:0-220 GCF_001515605.1 Sinocyclocheilus anshuiensis | reverse complement strand
CATCCAAAACATAAACATTTGCGTGCTGACAAAGGAAATGGACAATTCGTCAAGCTGGTCAATCAATCGGTGATCATTTTGTGACACTAAGTAGCTTGATGGACTGTGTAGCATGTGCAATTTTTCTTCTCTTTATCAGTTATTCATCCTTTAAAACCTCAAACAATGCAAATTAAACTTTTCTCGCTGCTCATTTGCGACAGTGATAATTTACACGTTG
>NW_015570707.1:0-219 GCF_001515605.1 Sinocyclocheilus anshuiensis | reverse complement strand
GGTCATCATCATCACCCCATACGGCTTGCATCATGGGAATTACAGCCAGGCGGTGGTGCCACCAGGCGTGCGCAGTCACGGCTCAGATGGAGGCTTATTCAGCGGGAACATCTCTCTCTATTTCTCTCTCTCTCTCTCTCTCTCTCTCTCTCCTGTCTGCTTAGCTCTGGTCTGGGCCCTAGAAAATGCTGAGCTCACAGCAAGCAATCTCTTCTGCTG
>NW_015570706.1:0-220 GCF_001515605.1 Sinocyclocheilus anshuiensis | reverse complement strand
CAGTTATTCGTGAGATTGTACAAAGCATGCATTACAAGGCATAATTAATGCATTAAAACTACTTTTATAATTTATTATACAGTAAATAAAGGCTTTAAGTAAAGTGTTACCTAAATAATTTGTATATAACTGCATTTGTAATAAACACCAAATCCTAATTTCGTTTAAAAATTTAAATTTATTCACACGTTTTATTTGAAAAAGCACAAAAACATTGATC
>NW_015570705.1:0-220 GCF_001515605.1 Sinocyclocheilus anshuiensis | reverse complement strand
ATCTTGTTGTCTTCAGAGCCATCTTTATCGTTTGGTTTCTGCATATACCTATTATTATTTACATACTACATGTGCGAATCAGTGGGCGGGGCCATAGGCGGAAATCCCGGGGGGGTCGGGGGGGACAGGACCCCTCCATCCGAGGGTTGTCCTCCCTAAAAATATGATTAAAAATCACGCTGTGCATTGTAAATAACAATGTTTTATACTTTAAATAATT
>NW_015570704.1:0-220 GCF_001515605.1 Sinocyclocheilus anshuiensis | reverse complement strand
TTCTGCAAGTTTGAGGAAATAGAGAGCAAAATTTTTCTTGTCCCCATCACAATCAATTTGTTTCAGTTCCTCTTTTACATACAAAGTAATTCTTTATCAGCACTTTTTGTTTCATAGTTCATGCATTTTAATTGCATTGTTGAAAATTAATCCGAGTTAGTAAACAATACGGGTTTCAGGCTTGCAGCTTAAACAAAAAAAAAAAAAAAAAAAAAAAAAA
>NW_015570703.1:0-220 GCF_001515605.1 Sinocyclocheilus anshuiensis | reverse complement strand
AAAAGCGCCTGTTTGGCAATATTTTGGATTTTGAAAAGCCTTTTGCCATTTATCTAAAGTGATTTTGGAAGTTTTTTTGTTTTTTTTAATATTCATTTCTTATTTATTTGGTTCCACAGTGTTAGCTGATTTTTACTTTATTTAAACTTAGTGTATTTTATTTATTTTATTTTACTTTACATCAAGGTGTATGCCGTGCCTCCAAGCTTTCTTATTCGTT
>NW_015570702.1:0-220 GCF_001515605.1 Sinocyclocheilus anshuiensis | reverse complement strand
CTTTCAGCTGCTGCCAAGTCCCACTGCTCACCTGGAAGTCCCGCAAGGCGGCCTCTATCACAGGCTTTAGGGGCTTCAGCACACACTTGTACATGGCTTTCTCCATCACCTGATCTATGGAGGAAAAAGACGTTATATAATAATTATATAGAAATAGAAATAATTAGAATAACTGCATATAAATACGTAACAGGTCAAAGCTAAATGCAGTTTTTTAATT
>NW_015570701.1:0-220 GCF_001515605.1 Sinocyclocheilus anshuiensis | reverse complement strand
ACAGCAATAATCAAAAGATGAACATTTATTATTAAGCAAGAACAAAATACAAAATACAGTACAAGACAAAATGAATTTATTTGGGCGAATACAGCATAGTTTACAATATTACATACATTTAAACTTGTTCAACAAGTATTTTAGAAATAAAAAAAATTGCATTTTAATTTAAGTGTATGTAGCATCTGGACCAATCAGACACACCATTTTTCATTTGATT
>NW_015570700.1:0-220 GCF_001515605.1 Sinocyclocheilus anshuiensis | reverse complement strand
TGACGTAACGGAGTCTTTCATGCAACTCCGAGATGGCCATGTCCCTACAAATAGAACATGCACCATCCACGAAAGCTTTCTCAGCGTGCTCAACACCCAGACAAGTGAGGCAGCGATCGTGACTGTCCCGAGGCGCCAGAAAGCGACCGCACCCAGAAACGCACCGGTGATAAGCCATCTTTAAAAAGACGCGATCACCCGTGTTGCTCTTTTAGAGATT
>NW_015570699.1:0-217 GCF_001515605.1 Sinocyclocheilus anshuiensis | reverse complement strand
TGATTTCTGAAGATCATGTGACACTGAAGACTGGCGTAATGATGCAGAAAATTCAGATTAGCATCACAGAAATTAATTTAATTTTAAGTCTTTACTTCTTTTTTTTTTTTTCAAAATAAATGCAGCGTCAGTGAGCATAAGAGACCTCTCTGAAAAACATTATTCCAATCTTTTGACCGGTAATCTATGTGTGTGTGTGTGTGTGTGTGTGTGTGTG
>NW_015570698.1:0-220 GCF_001515605.1 Sinocyclocheilus anshuiensis | reverse complement strand
CAGGTACGGGGTGTATGGGAAATGTAGTCCATGAACGTTAGTACTTGGGAGAGGGTGCCCTCCGGAGGCTGTCGGAGAGAGCCACAGAGGCCTGATTCGTGACAATCACAACTGTACATACAATTTATTTTACTTTTCAATTACATATTCAGTTTTTGTTTATTTATATTTGCATATGTGTATTTTTTATTCTCATGTTATTTTTATTGTCTGTGTGTTG
>NW_015570697.1:0-220 GCF_001515605.1 Sinocyclocheilus anshuiensis | reverse complement strand
GTGTCCTCCATCTGTCAATATCTCTTTTAAGCTTTTGAAAGACTTCATCATAATTTATATGTACAATTTATTTTAGAGAAGGCCGTATAAAAATCCCTAGGTAAGTTATCTGATTCGTGATTGGGATAGTTGTTGTTATCACGGTACTCTGAGCTTTTTTATTTAATGGTAGAAGAGATGATTTGGACCAATTGATCCTATATCCAGAAAATTTCCCAAA
>NW_015570696.1:0-220 GCF_001515605.1 Sinocyclocheilus anshuiensis | reverse complement strand
AGATTAATCTTTAATTTATACAGTCAAATATGCAATGCTGTTTTATATTTCATTACTTTATTCCATTTCTGTACCTAAAAACTGTTAGACCTACCTAATAAAACCCTGAAAATTACTGTTTATTTTATTTGTATCTTTACGCTATTGTATTTATTTGTGCTGTTGCTTGTAGTTCGATAGATTATTCTTATTTTCTTTATTTTTATTTGACAGTATAGTT
>NW_015570695.1:0-220 GCF_001515605.1 Sinocyclocheilus anshuiensis | reverse complement strand
TCATCAGGTATTTTTGGCACTTTTTCCCCGGTAGGCCTACTGAATTATACCTTAATTTAGGCTAAATCTGCAACCCTGTTTAATATAACATTTATTTTGTATTATTTATATATATGAAATAATATCTTATTTATGAATAAGCAATAGTTTTTATTATATTGTACCTTATTATTTTTTTTGTTAGATGACAATTGCTCAAATTGCGTGATTTGTGAAAAAG
>NW_015570694.1:0-220 GCF_001515605.1 Sinocyclocheilus anshuiensis | reverse complement strand
GAACTTTATGAATGATTATTTTAGGTTCAAGTGGTGTGTGTGTGTGTAAGGAACTGGAAGCAAGCAGAATACGGCTATTTCTACAGCATGCAGTGCCATCTGCTTTTAAAAACTAAGCTCAGAATCGATTCAAGAGATAATCGCGATGCCTTCGGAAAATCTCCGAATTGATGCAGAATCATTTCTCGATTTGCGATGCATCGATTTATTTTCCCAGCCC
>NW_015570693.1:0-220 GCF_001515605.1 Sinocyclocheilus anshuiensis | reverse complement strand
GTTACGAGTCCGACTCTCTAACCATTAGGCCACGACTTCCCACGATTTATTCCCACAATGCAGTGTTTTTTCCACTAACACAGATTAATTGGCATTAGTCAGTGCTGACATTTGATTTCTAATGAGATGAACTGACATATTTGACCTTTAAAGTTGAATACGAGTTACTGATATTCAAAAACTGTTTCTTTTCGTGATGAAATTTCCTTGTTGTCTCTTT
>NW_015570692.1:0-220 GCF_001515605.1 Sinocyclocheilus anshuiensis | reverse complement strand
GAGGGAAAATGGATCAAAACTATTTTTAACCAATGCGAGAAGAATTAAATACTGGTGGAGAATGTGGGTCTTGGACCTCTCCATCTCTGTCTCTATTTTTGTGGCACAAGCTAATGATACCATGACTATGATTTAATGAGAAATTCTTTGCTTAGATGGCAATTTTAGCCCGTTCCCAATTCCATCTATGAATACATTTGAGAACAACGGCCAGATTATT
>NW_015570691.1:0-220 GCF_001515605.1 Sinocyclocheilus anshuiensis | reverse complement strand
CGGAAAGGAAAAAGTGCTCTATATTTATACTGTTTTATAGATCAATTGTTGTATATTTTATATGTTTTATATTTATATTGTTCTCATGCAGTTTTCAGACCAAAAATCAAACATTAATACTAATACAAAGAACTCATTTTTCAATTATTTAGCGTGAGGGTTTTACAGGTTATTTTATGCCAAGGACTCTCAAATGTGGTGGTCCCTTTCCTACAAATAC
>NW_015570690.1:0-220 GCF_001515605.1 Sinocyclocheilus anshuiensis | reverse complement strand
TATTTCTATATAGCTTTATTTTTATTTCCATTTTACTTGCTTATTTTATTTCAAGTAGCTGCCAAGGCAACATTTCGAATTTTTAGGTTTTTCTCTGTTTTTTAAGTTTAAATTTGTAATCCGATATTTATATCTCATTTTATTTCAACTGACAAAAGCCACTGTTAATAGTTTTAGTTACCGATAACAACAGTGCTTATAGGATCATTACCTGCACGTT
>NW_015570689.1:0-220 GCF_001515605.1 Sinocyclocheilus anshuiensis | reverse complement strand
AGTCCTTTTTGGATATAAATGAGTTGTCTTCAGATTCAAAGGTAGGTACACTATATCCCACTGATCTCTGTGTGATTATAAACTGCCATCAGGTGGTGAAGTGATAAAAGTGATTGAGTAATCATATTGCGATTCCCATCTGCAAAGAGGGCATCAATTACCGATGACCAATACTGTGACCTTAAATGCCCTAGTGTGCAGAGTGTAAGTCGGACAAGTT
>NW_015570688.1:0-220 GCF_001515605.1 Sinocyclocheilus anshuiensis | reverse complement strand
TAACTTTTGAGTTAAAGGAATCAAGGAGAAGATCAACAGAGTCTGATCCAAAAAAATACCAAACTAAGGTATTCTGACTAAATGTTGTTGACTGTCTCAGAATGTGAGAAAAGGGAAGTATGAAGCCACAAATGTTACAAAAATTTCGGAATGATTTTGCAACTATCTGTTTATGGGTATGTAAGGGAAACAGGTCAATTTAGCTCAAAGGGAATCATTT
>NW_015570687.1:0-220 GCF_001515605.1 Sinocyclocheilus anshuiensis | reverse complement strand
TAAAAGTTAAAGAGAATGAACAAATCACAGATTCTTGATTTTATTACATTTTACAAAATGTCCCAACTTCTCTGGAATTGGGGTTGTAGTTTAATTACTTAAAAGTATGGATAGCGTGGCAGTTGTCACGACACACACACGAGGAATACAGGAACTAAGGAACAAGGAATATACGAAACAGTCTTTAATCCATGGAACGCAGGGTACATAAACACAGGAG
>NW_015570686.1:0-220 GCF_001515605.1 Sinocyclocheilus anshuiensis | reverse complement strand
GTTCCAGCCACTAGTCGCCGCTAGCGTCCGAAATTGCAGGGTGTAGTCGCTGGTGGTAGAAGAGCCTTGTCGCAGCCGCAGTAGTTGGTCTGAGACGGACAGCTTTCCTGTAGCAGAGCCAAACACTTCCTTGTAATGATTAGTGAAAGCATCATATGAGTTGATTATAGCACTATTGGTGTTCCATATTGCTCGTGCCCACAACAGTGCTCTGCCGGTT
>NW_015570685.1:0-220 GCF_001515605.1 Sinocyclocheilus anshuiensis | reverse complement strand
GTGTTTTTTTTGTATTTTTATCTTTACTGAATGAGCGGTGCGGCGTGCGCGTGCACACGTGTCAGACAGACGGAAAAGAGAGACAATAATCAGCGCAAAACATTAATTGTGCTAAAATATCTGTTGTTAAAGGTTAATTTAAGGTTTAAAGGTCAACATGCTTTGCCAGTATTTGATGACATTAGGAACTCTAAGGGGATAACAGCGTGTAATTTTCTGA
>NW_015570684.1:0-220 GCF_001515605.1 Sinocyclocheilus anshuiensis | reverse complement strand
CACGTCTATTTCAGACCACACTTGTGATGGCGCCATCTGATGCTCTTCTTCCTCACCTCCTCTTCGTTCTGGCCCATCTCCATCTCTTGTTTCCTCAGCTTGCTCCCTCGAATCTTTTCTGGGGTTTACACCCGAGGGCCCCGCCTTCTGACCATCTCCTTCCTCTGACACATTCGTCAGCAGACTTTCAAAATCCGTTTGCAAATCCTGTCCTTCTTTA
>NW_015570683.1:0-220 GCF_001515605.1 Sinocyclocheilus anshuiensis | reverse complement strand
TCATATGACCCCTTTAATACCTAAATGAGGATTTTTTTTTTTAGATATGGTATTACATGCAGCAACCATATATGTCAAAAATATAATTTCTAAATGCAACTTCGTTCAAAACAAAATGTATACTCAAACAATCTGTATGTTTATGTTTTTGTAATAGATTTTTTTTTTTTTAAACAGGTCTTTTATATTTACTTATATCATTTCAATATAGAGTATAATG
>NW_015570682.1:0-220 GCF_001515605.1 Sinocyclocheilus anshuiensis | reverse complement strand
GTACATACAATGCTCATATTCATCAATAGATACGCTATAAACACATACACACACACACACACTGTAAAGCTGCTTTAACAGCTTTAGTAAACATGAAAAAAAAACAGTCTCAGTGTTACTTTCAATATCAACTTCTACTACAATTTCTACTATAAAACAGCTCTCCATTGTGTTAATGTTTTTACTCGCAAATGTCTGACCTCAACAGGAAATGTCCTCG
>NW_015570681.1:0-220 GCF_001515605.1 Sinocyclocheilus anshuiensis | reverse complement strand
GCCTTTCTTATTATAATACTTTTGCGCAATGAAAGATTATTAATAACCTTTCTTGCTCTATCCTATCTATCATATGTTGCCGCCTTCATTACTGTGCTATACATTTAAAAGAAATGTATTTTAATTTATAAAATATATATATATATATATAAAATAGTATACAATAGTATTTCTCAAGGATCATGTGACACTGAAGATTGGAGTAATGATGCTGAAAATT
>NW_015570680.1:0-220 GCF_001515605.1 Sinocyclocheilus anshuiensis | reverse complement strand
GCGCACTGACATGTAGCGCTGTTGCACCTTGGATGTCCTGAGTTCAAGTCCCAGCTTGTGGACCTTTTCCGATCCCATCCCCCGCTCTCTCACCAATTTTGCTTCCTGTCAACCTATACTGTCCTATCGAAATAAAAAGGCATAAAACACCAAAAATATTATCCTAGTTTGTTGTTCCATAGAACAAAATTTAATAATAATAATAAAAAACCTTTACATT
>NW_015570679.1:0-220 GCF_001515605.1 Sinocyclocheilus anshuiensis | reverse complement strand
CACTACTGGGGTGAGTTGTAACACAGGCTGGGGATAGATGTAACATTGTGAAGTAATTTGCTGAAATAAGACCCACACTTCCAATTTATGTAAGAACTTCATTGAAGAACAAAAAATAATCAGTGATCAATAAAGTGAACCATTTAAAGTGACAATAACATTACATTGTATTCCTTTTAGGACTTTAAATTTAGCACAAAAACAATTGTTGTGTGTGTGT
>NW_015570678.1:0-220 GCF_001515605.1 Sinocyclocheilus anshuiensis | reverse complement strand
TAGGGTTCAGATCGCGCTATGTGGAGAATAATGCACAATAAAAAATTTTTTAAGTGGGTTTATCGGTTTTTGCAAATTAACTCTTCATTTACTGTAAAGAAAATGCACTGTACAATTATTATTTTATTTTATGTAAAATAGATAATTTTCAGAAGAGGTTTTACTCTAAAACTGCTATAAAATTAAAGCCTTATGTCTAAATAAGTTATGTTCCCAATTT
>NW_015570677.1:0-220 GCF_001515605.1 Sinocyclocheilus anshuiensis | reverse complement strand
TCAACATAAATATACAGAAAAATCTATACAATAAAAAAATATAATAAAATAATATTAAATATTTTCTAGACATGTGAATCATTGGGCATTTTGTAATTCAGATTCTGGTTCATTGATGGTTACTTTACCAATTCTAAACAATTCTTCTTTCTTAATTCTTAGTATTTTAAGAAATAATTATTTAGAATAAAGCAATGTAATTATTATTGCATTTACATTT
>NW_015570676.1:0-220 GCF_001515605.1 Sinocyclocheilus anshuiensis | reverse complement strand
GCTGTCTCTTTAAAACCTGATGCATATGACGCGGATCTGACACATCCGATTTTCTCCCAACTCTTTACAGTCATTTAAGACTTCATAACTCATTTAAGACTACGTTTACAGGGTAACTTGCCAAAACCGCGCATTTTGACATAATTGTGTGTGTTTTCGTGGGTTGAAGCGCTCTCAGCTAGAAATTTTTTGTTCTAAAAATGTTCTAAGAACATTACCA
>NW_015570675.1:0-220 GCF_001515605.1 Sinocyclocheilus anshuiensis | reverse complement strand
AAATATATACATGTATGTGTGTGTATTTATATATACATATAAATAAATACAGTGCACACACATATATTATGTAAACACATTTTTATTTTGGAAGCGATTAATCAATTTAACAGGCCTATCATTTAGTTTTCTGCTATTCCTGTTTCCTTCAGCCTGACAGACAGACTCTCATGTGGAGTGCTACCTGGCCTAAAGAAGTTCGTCAGCTGGCTGAAGATTT
>NW_015570674.1:0-220 GCF_001515605.1 Sinocyclocheilus anshuiensis | reverse complement strand
ATTTTTAACGCGTTAAACTGAAAAAAATTAATCGCCTGCGTTAACTCGCTAATTTTGACACCACTAAAATTAATATCTCAAAATTCTGACTTTATTTTACAATTGCAGCTTTATCACAATTGTGACTTCATGTCTCACAGCTGTGACTAGTTCTTATAATTGCAACTTTGTTGCACAGTGTGACTTATTTCCCAATTGCAACTTAATTTCATTTGAATTT
>NW_015570673.1:0-220 GCF_001515605.1 Sinocyclocheilus anshuiensis | reverse complement strand
GCTGAGAAGCACTAAAACAGCATTAGTGCTCATAGAAGCCCTAAACAAAGCAGGTTGTGCATTGAAGCGTTAACATGACGCTTTGTCTGGAACTTGTAACACAATGAAAAAGGCTCTTTCTGCTTTGCAAATAAGATTTAATTTAATAAGTTAGAAACATCCTTCATGTTGACAAGCTTTGCTCTTAACACTACATATACAATCTCTCTCTCACTGGGAA
>NW_015570672.1:0-220 GCF_001515605.1 Sinocyclocheilus anshuiensis | reverse complement strand
TCCTTTGCTCACAGCGGCAGTGTGTGTATTACGCATTGAAAGCTCAGCCCATAAAGATTTACATCCCCAAAAACCCCTCTCAACTCAAATTCTGGAAGATCATCAATTCCTCTCAGTTTGAGTACATCATGTTTTTGCTCATTCTGCTCAACACACTCACACTGGCTGTACAGGTACACACACACATACACACACACACACACACACATACACACACACA
>NW_015570671.1:0-220 GCF_001515605.1 Sinocyclocheilus anshuiensis | reverse complement strand
GTGCAAACAGTGAGAAACTCTATATTTGTGCAGTGTGCGCATGTCTAATACATTGGCAAGCCACCCAAACCTTTGCTCAGCTAAATAAAGCAAAATCTAACTCCCTCTGTGTATTTACACCCCTTATTGTTTTCCCTTGTCCCCAGTCATTGTTGCTTGTAACTTCTGTTCTAGATTTGGTCTGTGTCCCTGTTGTCTGCCCTTTTGTTTTGCCTTGTTC
>NW_015570670.1:0-220 GCF_001515605.1 Sinocyclocheilus anshuiensis | reverse complement strand
TATTATAGTATTAGATGCAAGGATGATCGACAGCAATTGTAATGTGAGCAGAACATTGTGACAGAGAACTGGATTGTTTATCTATAGATTTTTTCATAATTTCAAATGAATTCATCCCAAATAAATATTCCAGCTGATTTTTGTTTACAAGGCTATCAACATCAAATATTCTTACATTGAAGAAATTGTCAAAGGCTCATACCACCCTCTCAAACTAAAT
>NW_015570669.1:0-220 GCF_001515605.1 Sinocyclocheilus anshuiensis | reverse complement strand
TCGGGAATTTAATCCCGCAGCGCAAAAAATCTGGTCGGGTCCCGCGGGAATGCAGACCTCTAGAATAGAGTGGCATTAATAGTTAACTACACAATATCCAATGTGAATAAAACCCGTCGTCAAATTATAATTGAATGGATTGTTATTGCCGCTTCCATAGACATCAGTGTGAATATTACAAACTCTAAATGTATTGTTTTACTAGTACTTATGTGTATTT
>NW_015570668.1:0-220 GCF_001515605.1 Sinocyclocheilus anshuiensis | reverse complement strand
ATTTTTGTGCATTGTTACAGAAAGAACATAAGCTATTTACAATGTAACATAGTGACCCTGTCTGTGAAAACCCAGCTAAAGTCATTTTTTGGTGGTTTACTGTTTTCTATATAAAATCATCCTTCATAAGGTAAAGAAAATTCTGTGAAGATGTAACATTGATATCTTTATTACGGAGTAAGACCATGTCAAAGATTGAAATCATAGTGAAATTAATGGT
>NW_015570667.1:0-220 GCF_001515605.1 Sinocyclocheilus anshuiensis | reverse complement strand
GATTTCGCATTCTTCAGATTTGCCTCAGTAGCTTTGAGGAGCTCACGCTTCCATAAGTTAACTTCACTGTCAAAGGTGATCAATCCAAAGTGGTCATCTTCATCAAGATCACTCAAAATCCTTAGCAGTGCCAATCGAGTCTAAAGAATGACAGCACATCTGAAAGTTATTCTTTCTTCATTAAGACTGCATACTCACATTTAACAGACATGGACAGTTT
>NW_015570666.1:0-220 GCF_001515605.1 Sinocyclocheilus anshuiensis | reverse complement strand
CCAGCCATTATTTCTGAATCCAAAAATAAAGAGGGGAGAGAAAATGCTTTATAATAAATTGTTTATGAGAGCGGGAGTTAGAAAAGTGAAAGACATGGCATATGAGTATGTTAGAGGGTTTTTGCCAAATAGGGCTGTATATGATTGTGTGGTGGGATGGGATGATGAAATTGAAAAATCGAAAGTGGACGGTGAATGTGAAAACATTAAAACAAGCCTA
>NW_015570665.1:0-220 GCF_001515605.1 Sinocyclocheilus anshuiensis | reverse complement strand
TGAATGAATGAATGAATGAATAAACAAATAAATAAAATGCTCATACTTCTTCACAGGACAGCATATAATATAATTTAATTATTGAATAAATAAATGATAAATGAATGAATGAACAAACAAACCTGTAAAAAAATTATTTACCAAGTTTAACATAAATAAATAAAGTGGCCTCAGATGTCTCACAGGTCATAATATAAGAACATTTTAGAGAAGAAAGCGT
>NW_015570664.1:0-220 GCF_001515605.1 Sinocyclocheilus anshuiensis | reverse complement strand
TATGAAGAATAAAGAAGGGAAAAGTTAATCTTCCGAAATGAATCAAATATGAAGAATATTTGTGTCACGGGTGTGGTGCGGGAGAGAAGTACGAACAAGACAAATATAACAATAAACTGTTCTTTAATAATCCACATAGGACACAAGCACCCACTCAATGAAGGCGGCAAGGCTCTCTCGAGGACCCTCTCCAGACAGCTGCGCTCGTGTGGTGGTGTTT
>NW_015570663.1:0-220 GCF_001515605.1 Sinocyclocheilus anshuiensis | reverse complement strand
TCCAACAGACAGTGATGATGAACTTCTGGACATTACCTTTGACGACAGCTTAAGCCTCTCTCTCTTCACTGCAGATGACAACACATCGACTCAGTCACCAAAAAGACCAGCAGAACAAGCTGATGGACCATGTAAGAAAGTTGCTTAAAGTCTTCTAAAATTTATTTTTTTTATTTATTTTTTTTTTCTTCATTACTTTTCTCCTTTAATACGGAAATGT
>NW_015570662.1:0-220 GCF_001515605.1 Sinocyclocheilus anshuiensis | reverse complement strand
AGGGCTCAACATAGACCATTTCTAATGGTCCAAAATCCATGTTTAGGCAGCTTTAAATGAATTCAGACTACATGTCAGATTATGCTGGAAGGCCTGGAGGTGAGAAAATAATCAGAAAATGTAAATTTTTGGCTGAACTGTTCCTTTAATCTCAGTTACCTGTGTGTCGAGGTGTTTGGGGTTTTGCTATTTTGAAGTCTTCTGTGTCTTTCTTTTGTTT
>NW_015570661.1:0-220 GCF_001515605.1 Sinocyclocheilus anshuiensis | reverse complement strand
CTGTAAACGTTTCTAATTTTAGTTAATTTTGTGCTTTTTGTCTTTGTTACAAGTTTTTATTAAGTTTCTTAATTTTAGCTATTTTAAATTCAAATGAAACTAAAATTATGTTCTGTTCATACTAGTGTTATTTTAGTATCATCAAGATACTGTTATAGTTGTTACTATTTAAATTTTTTTATATTTTCTGTTTTAATTTTAGTTAAAATGTTTTTTGTCA
>NW_015570660.1:0-220 GCF_001515605.1 Sinocyclocheilus anshuiensis | reverse complement strand
ATATGGGGGCGGAGTCAAAAGTAACATTTTTTTATATTATATTATATTATCTTTATATTAATTTAAACAATTATTATCAAACAATTATGTTCATTTAGTAACATAAATATATCTTAGTGTATGCTATATCTTCAGAGTTTTATAATTAATTATCTTCTTCTCGATCCACCTGTTTACATTTACAACTGTGTGTTTTCTGCGTAAAAATAAGGGTCGTTTT
>NW_015570659.1:0-220 GCF_001515605.1 Sinocyclocheilus anshuiensis | reverse complement strand
CATGATGATAGAAAAACACACATTACAGGAGCATCACTAGAGATGCACACGAGCCCATCTGTCTGTGACGGACTCACTGAACAAACTGAGAAAACATTTGAGAGAGAGAGAGAGCGCCGAGATAAGCAGAAAAATCAACGACAGCCTTTAAAAAAATGAGTGTGATTATCTACATCACAGAGTCAGCAGTCTCTGAGTGTGTTATCAGTAAGCACCTTTT
>NW_015570658.1:0-220 GCF_001515605.1 Sinocyclocheilus anshuiensis | reverse complement strand
GGGTGAGAGCGGGGAACCAGAGGTGCGGCGAACGGTCCGGTATCCCGACAGCCACCAACTCTTTGTTGGAAACGTACCTCATGATGTGGATAAGAAGGAGCTCAAGGAGTTCTTTGAACGTAAGTGATACAAGCATAATTTTTCAACTCGTACTGGGCCTCATTTACGAAACGAGCGTACGACAGAAAATTGGGCGTACGGTCGTTTCAACGCAAAACTT
>NW_015570657.1:0-220 GCF_001515605.1 Sinocyclocheilus anshuiensis | reverse complement strand
CTGCTGTCTGTGACATTCTCTTTCACACCTCCCACCGCTGGGCTGTTTCCATGTGACATCCTCACCATAGCGACAGGGCCGGAGGAGGAAGACAGCCTCGACGAGGGATGATCAGATGCGAACAGGAGACTTCATAGCTCTGTCCAGACTAGGAATAGGTCATGCTGGTTGAGTTATTCAAGAACCAACTAGTCGATTACTGAGATTGACTAGACCTTTT
>NW_015570656.1:0-220 GCF_001515605.1 Sinocyclocheilus anshuiensis | reverse complement strand
TTGAACTCCATGGCTACTGAAATGTCTCTCGCTTTCTAAAACCTTACTCCAGGTGAGGCTCGAACTCACAACCTCGGCATTGCTCTGCTGCGTACTGTCTTATAAGTACCGCGCGCTGACCAATTGCGCTACTGGAGCAGGTGACACCAATAAATATTATGAATTTGTTTGGTGCAGCATTCTATGTCTATATAGGTATGCTTGGGCTGTTATCATTTTT
>NW_015570655.1:0-219 GCF_001515605.1 Sinocyclocheilus anshuiensis | reverse complement strand
TAGAGCTTCGATGTACAGCCTGCTTAGTTTAGGGCTTCTATGAGCACAAATCCTGTGATAGTGATTTTGAGCAAATGAAGAGAAATCAAGCCCACATATGCTGCAAAGCATCTTTCTCCATGAGAAAAAGTTGGTTTTGTCAAAGTTAAGAGTAGTTTGCCCACATGAAAGATTAAATCTTATTTGCAATGCAGAAAGAGACTTTTCAGTGTGTTACAA
>NW_015570654.1:0-220 GCF_001515605.1 Sinocyclocheilus anshuiensis | reverse complement strand
CACCTTCTTGCCAAGTATTATTGTATTCAGCTGAGGCAGATTTTTCCTTCTCTAGATATTTTGTTTTTACCAGGTCTGCCATTTTCTGAGTACAGCCCTTATATTGATCATCAACTGAATTCAGTGTCATATCCAGTGGAAATATCTGTCCTTCAACAGCAGTTCTGTGATCATACAGCAACAGGAATCATAATGATCAATCATCAGTATTCATGTCTGT
>NW_015570653.1:0-220 GCF_001515605.1 Sinocyclocheilus anshuiensis | reverse complement strand
TGACACTCTGAAATGTCTTAAGTTGTCACTTTTTTTTTTTTGTTTTTTTTTATTAAATTTTCAATCATCATTTTAACCAGCCTTTGTAGCACTTAAAACTGTTTAATATAATGAGACAAATACAGTATGAGTCTAAAATAATCAAGGCATGTGTGCCACACTGTTTTTCTTTAAATTATTTCATGTCTTTAATATTAGTTTCTCCCATGATGTTTGTTTT
>NW_015570652.1:0-220 GCF_001515605.1 Sinocyclocheilus anshuiensis | reverse complement strand
ATATATTGCTTATTGTAAAGTATTTGCATTCTACAGCCTGTAATTGTCTTCTGAGCTCATTCTTTTCGTGTTCATAACTGGGACAAAATAACACATGATCAACTGTTTCTTTTTACTGGCATAATTTACATAATCCTGTATCATGTTTTCCTATGATATTAAGTGTAGAATTACGTTTTTTTTTAATCATCTTAATCTGGTTAAAATGAGCTGATCTTCT
>NW_015570651.1:0-220 GCF_001515605.1 Sinocyclocheilus anshuiensis | reverse complement strand
TTTTTTGATGTAAAAATCTTGATAACATTATAAGTGGCCCTCAGAAAACAGTACAAAATAATAAAAAAAGGCAGTTCATGACCCCATTAATGTATTTATGTATTTGATACATTAATACATCATACATTACATACATTTAATACATTTTATGTATGTAATATTTTGAATATTAAATGCAATTTTGCAATTAATTTGTAATTTTGTTGTTTTTGACTTTTTT
>NW_015570650.1:0-220 GCF_001515605.1 Sinocyclocheilus anshuiensis | reverse complement strand
CACAAAATAATGATCTTTAAAATAGCGTCATATGACCCCTTTAACACACAAACAATTATAAGCTTTCCGTTATTAAACACATCCCATTAACATTAACAGTGCTGTGAAAAAAGCAAGTTGTTCTGTTACCTGGATGATTCACAACTGTTTGTTTGTTTTGTGAGGAGTTTCATGAGGTGTTCAGGAGTCCTTTTTTTATTCTGACCAGTTAAACTGCCCA
>NW_015570649.1:0-220 GCF_001515605.1 Sinocyclocheilus anshuiensis | reverse complement strand
CCTATGAAACTGAGTTTTGAGAGGCAAACAAAATATGATTGTGCTCACTTGTTAATATGCCATGAAATTTGGAAAAATTAGTTTACATTTTTTTTTATATACACTTTGTAGGTCAAAATGCAGATCAAGTCAGCAGAACAGCTACTTCATATACTGAAGTTAAAGGTATGACTGGTTTTGTTCAAACTTGGCATTGATCACTTTTTCTGCATATGCTGGA
>NW_015570648.1:0-220 GCF_001515605.1 Sinocyclocheilus anshuiensis | reverse complement strand
GATGAACAGTGCCAGTGTAGCCCCTAAAGAAGTATAGTGTTTCAGGAAACGCTTGCCAAACATTGCCACAAATTAAATGTGATTTTAAATACAAATAAATCGGTCTTGTGAGTGATTTTTCAAGTTCAGATATCTAAATGAATCATAAAAATCGATTTTTTTTTTAAGATTAGCTGTCAGTGATTCATACAAATGGATGTTGCTCATAACAAATTTCTAA
>NW_015570647.1:0-220 GCF_001515605.1 Sinocyclocheilus anshuiensis | reverse complement strand
GATAATATCGGCAAAACGATATATCAGTCGGGCTGTAGTAAACACATTTAAAATAAAATAAAAAAAAAAGACATCAAATTACCACTATAACCAGTAGATGGGAGCAGAGGAGCTCTTATTGGCTTATTAGTCATTCATTTCCATTTTTTTTGCTTTATATTTTTATATTATAAAATCACTATTATAAATTATCAAATCGTCAAGAAATCAAATTTTGTCA
>NW_015570646.1:0-220 GCF_001515605.1 Sinocyclocheilus anshuiensis | reverse complement strand
ATAATTTTCCATTTCATTTTCAAATTCTGTTTGTAACAAAAATTAATGAAAAAATAAAATTGAAAGTAGAAAAATAAAAGCTTATTCAAAATAATAAATATTATAATCATATATAAATAATACTGAAATAAAACTGCTCAAATCTAAAAACTCTTCAATGAGATCTAAGTTAAACATAAATAATCAGCTTGTAAGAAATATTAACACATTTATGTTTTTT
>NW_015570645.1:0-220 GCF_001515605.1 Sinocyclocheilus anshuiensis | reverse complement strand
TTATAATGACACTGATCAGTCTGCGCAGCGCCGCTTCAAGTTGAACACACCTAATGGAACACAAAAATACCATACATGTTATAGAATCCCCCCTCACCCTCCCCAAAACTTATATATTTAATATAATGTTTTGGTCATTTGACCTTGGTCAGGAAATTCTCTGCAGGATTTTTTAAAAATCTTTTCTGTTTATGATATTTGTTGACATTTTATGCATTTT
>NW_015570644.1:0-220 GCF_001515605.1 Sinocyclocheilus anshuiensis | reverse complement strand
TGTATAGGGTCAGATGAAGACACTGAAAAACTTATAAAGCTAAGAGCAGCAAATGGCAGCCTGTTTACTGGGCGGCGAAATGCTGCCAAACTGGCGTGGGAGTGAGTATTTCTATCAGAAATGTCATTATGCCACATTTGCAGGCTTTTTTTTGTTATTCTGAAGTATATTATTTTGTCTGTGTTATTCACTGTCGCACATAAAACAAAATGATTGTTTT
>NW_015570643.1:0-220 GCF_001515605.1 Sinocyclocheilus anshuiensis | reverse complement strand
TTGGTAATGTGACTAGATTTTTTGTGTGTGTCTGTCTGTGTCAGCGATTGTTTCATGTTTGTTGACTAGCCATAACATGGAAGAACTGTTTGTGCTTATTTGAATTTAGTTTTTTTTGAATCACCGGATGGTGATTCTTCAAATAGAGTGGTTAACAGCAGTATTGGTCACAACAAAAAAACATAATTTATTTTTATGACTAATGCTCTGCTTTGTGCCA
>NW_015570642.1:0-220 GCF_001515605.1 Sinocyclocheilus anshuiensis | reverse complement strand
TAAATTCCCTTGTTGCATTTAAATAACTGATTTTAGTTTTTAGTGTTTTTTTTAACCTGGATAAAACATTATAGAATTAAATTTTTATTCAACTATAAGTTTTTTTTTCTTTTTTACATTCATATGTTGGAATCTTTTAAGACATTTTTTTTTTAAATGTATTTAATTATTACATTTTTTTTTTTAATTAAAATTTTTTTAATCATGGCACTCACTAAAA
>NW_015570641.1:0-220 GCF_001515605.1 Sinocyclocheilus anshuiensis | reverse complement strand
TCTGGGAATGATGCAGTGATCCAAACGTTATACAACTGAAGACTCTTATATATGAGCACCTTTTTTATTAATTTATTATTTGTCTACTAAAATCCTTAGTAAATTTTTTTTTTTTTAATTCTTAAAATATTAATTTATTTTTGCCTACTAAAATTATTAGTAAATTAGTTTTAAGAAATATATTAAAATATTGATTTATTTTCATCTACTACTGTTTAGA
>NW_015570640.1:0-219 GCF_001515605.1 Sinocyclocheilus anshuiensis | reverse complement strand
TGATTACGTCAATTACGCTCTTGGGTACTCTCCAAAATGGCGGAATACGTAACTGGGGGAGAAGAATTGTTGAAAAAATTTTGATATTTTTGTTTTCTTTGCGCTCACAGTGTATTCTCATAGCTTCGCAAAACTGAAGTTGAGCGAGCACTGATGTCACATGGACCGTTTTAACAATGTCCTTACTACGTTTCTGGACCTGGGAACATTACAGTTGCG
>NW_015570639.1:0-220 GCF_001515605.1 Sinocyclocheilus anshuiensis | reverse complement strand
ATTTTTTAAATAATTTTAATATTTATATTTATTAATATTTTGAATTAGCTTTTTTTTCAGTTTTAATTTTAGTAATGGTATGCGTTTTTGCCATTTTTATCAGCTTTATTGAAAAATATTTGTATTTTTCTTTATTTCAGTTTTTATAATTGTAGTACTTCAACTTAAATTTTATTTCACTTAGTTGCCATGAGGCAGCTATTTTTTTTTTTTTTTTTTC
>NW_015570638.1:0-220 GCF_001515605.1 Sinocyclocheilus anshuiensis | reverse complement strand
GCTGTGCTCCAACACACACGCACACAACTGCTGTTTACAGATCAGCCTGAAGGACTTGATTAGTTTGGTGTTGGTGAGATGAAGCTTTGCAGCCAGATGTGAAGAAAAGTGGTTGATTTCTCAAGGTTTCGAATGCATGCTAGACTCCTGCTGATCAATACAAATACTGTGCAGGAGAAACCTCAAGTTTTTTTTTTTTTTTTTGCTCAGTGTAGTTTTC
>NW_015570637.1:0-219 GCF_001515605.1 Sinocyclocheilus anshuiensis | reverse complement strand
ATGAGAGAGGCCATTGTGTCTGAGTAAGGGTACAGAGAGTTACTATAAGAGTCAGCGATTAAGAGGGCTTCTTCAAATTTGAGATGGTCCAGCAAAATTTGGTATTTGAACCTCTCAGTTGCATCAGGGGGGAGGATATTCTCCAAGGATATTCGCAGTCTTGCAAACTCTCTGGGGTCATCACACGTGAAGTCTGGGATTGAAGGTTTGGGACCCCTA
>NW_015570636.1:0-219 GCF_001515605.1 Sinocyclocheilus anshuiensis | reverse complement strand
CTAGAATGTTCTTGCTGTTTGGTGCTGTCATTGGATGGGCTATGAAGTAAAAAGCAAACATCAATGGCTAGAAGCACAAAGACAAGTATGCATGTTCATTGTTTATCTTGATATTTCAGTTGCAATACGGAGAATTGCTACCGGATATTTCAAAATGTAGTTCACTGAAATTGCGGTCATTCTAAGAACCACAGTTTTACTTATTCATTTTGACTATAT
>NW_015570635.1:0-219 GCF_001515605.1 Sinocyclocheilus anshuiensis | reverse complement strand
GGTAGGTTATCATTGCACAAATTAACACACTCTCTACAATTAAAAGAAAAAATTAGAGGAGTTCTAAACTAACGCGCTGTCTTTCCTCTAAATTTAACGCACACACGCTCAAGGCTGATTTATACTCGATGCGTCCACAATTTCGCTTTGAGTGCGTGCGACGTCGTTTCGCGTTGGCGGTGTGCACGACATTTTTTGTAACTTTCCGTGCAGCTCCGC
>NW_015570634.1:0-219 GCF_001515605.1 Sinocyclocheilus anshuiensis | reverse complement strand
CAGGCTGAAGAAAGTACATGTAAAGGAGATTAGTTTTGTCATTGTACATCTCCTTTAAAAGCCGAGCAGTATAACAGTGCTCTGAACTTGAAGCCATGTTAAAGTGCAGTGTGAGGGCATCTTTTTGATCCACAATATGGTCAATGCAGTCAGCCATCACAAGCCAACGGGTACAGCTTGGACTTATTAATTTCAGAGGGCAGCCCCCGTTATTAATAG
>NW_015570633.1:0-219 GCF_001515605.1 Sinocyclocheilus anshuiensis | reverse complement strand
GTCTATGAGGTCTGGCTTGGTCAAAATGGCTGTGAGAATGAAAAATTGTTATTTTATAAAAAGTCAATTTGCTGACAAACGTGCTGCAAGATATTTGGTGAGATATTTAATGTTGTGCAGATCATCTGCTTCATTACCGACAGTTCTTATGCCCTCAGGATCTACTTCTTGTGCCATTTTTAAGGCTTCTGTTGTTGCAATGTCAGTGTTACAAGGGAC
>NW_015570632.1:0-219 GCF_001515605.1 Sinocyclocheilus anshuiensis | reverse complement strand
ATTTGTGTACTTCGTCCACCACTGCTGAAATTTAAAAAATGTGACGATACCAACATTTCCCACTAGCATTTTGAGCGCTGTTGTGCGAATTCTCAAACACCTCTGATTGGCCATTGTGTTCTCGTGCTCATCAGATATGATTGGCTACAATGATCAGCATGCTCAGTGAAGAGCCCCACTGAGCAAAGGTACGTCCAAACGACGTCATTTCAACGTCTT
>NW_015570631.1:0-219 GCF_001515605.1 Sinocyclocheilus anshuiensis | reverse complement strand
GCCGTGACGGAACAGGCAGAGAGTTCACAGACGGCCTCCATAGCCATGACGGAACAGGCAGAGAGTTCACAGACGGCCTCCATAGCCGTGACGGAATAGGCAGAGAGTTCACAGACGGCCTCCTTAGCCGTGACGGAATAGGCAGAGAGTTCACAGACGGCCTCCATAGCCATGACAGAACAGGCAGAGAGTTCATAGATGGATACCACTGACACCTCT
>NW_015570630.1:0-219 GCF_001515605.1 Sinocyclocheilus anshuiensis | reverse complement strand
ACCTAAAAAAACAGCGTGCATAAGAAAGTGATTGCACGCTTTCGCGAGCTTCAGCAAATGCAGATTGCACGCTTCCCAGCCGAAACTACCCCCCCACGTGAAACTGAAATAATAACCCGTGATATAAGATTTCGGCCATATTGCCCATCTAAGTCATTCATCCCACACTATCAACAGGGGCGTCATGTAGGCTACACTTCTTGTACTTCGTTTGGGCAC
>NW_015570629.1:0-219 GCF_001515605.1 Sinocyclocheilus anshuiensis | reverse complement strand
GGGACATTTGGTCCCCATAACGTGATGAATACCAGGTACACACACTCACACTCACTCACACGCTCACACTCACACGCTCACACACTCGCACTCGCTCACGCTCACGCTCACTCGCACTCGCTCACACGCTCGCACTCGCACTCGCTCACACACTCACACTCGCACGCGCAAACACACACACGCGCACACTCACACTCACACAAACACTCACACTCACAC
>NW_015570628.1:0-219 GCF_001515605.1 Sinocyclocheilus anshuiensis | reverse complement strand
AAGTGTTGGGCTGTGAGTATTCTTAATAAGTTAATCCCATTCACTGGCTGTAATTTTGTAAAATGAACATAGGGAATGAAACAAATTGCTCCATTTATTCTCAGTTGTTCAGTTCTTTTCTGTGGAACGGTTGAACACTGGAGACAAGACAAATATTAATGTCAGGTGTAAACGGCTAGAGATTTGATTGTATGTTTGGAAGTTATCAGTCAGACCAAC
>NW_015570627.1:0-219 GCF_001515605.1 Sinocyclocheilus anshuiensis | reverse complement strand
GGGTGACCTATCCTCATTAATCATGCAAACATTTGCCCCCCCCCCGAGAGAATTGGCAGCAGCTGCCACTGCTTAGAACGCTGACTGTTTCTATAGCAACCGGGGCTTCTAACGGCAGCTGCAGTGACGCGATGACTTTATCAATTGGTGATCGGCTCTTTTATTGAAAAGGCGGGACTATTTCGCCATATCGCATGTTACACTTTCTTCCATTCATAA
>NW_015570626.1:0-219 GCF_001515605.1 Sinocyclocheilus anshuiensis | reverse complement strand
GGCTTCGACCCCTTCGAGAAGCCGGCTGGTCAGGTGAAGCGCGTGCATTCAGAGAACAACGCCTGCATCAACGCCAAGAGCTCGTCCTCCGGCAAAGAGTCGCCCAAACTCCGCCGTCACTCCAGCCCCAGCTCCGTGAGTGAACGCTCGTTAAATATCATTATAAAACGGAGCGTTCCGGTGCTTGATTCTGATTGGCTGAGCCGCATTCGAAGCTGT
>NW_015570625.1:0-219 GCF_001515605.1 Sinocyclocheilus anshuiensis | reverse complement strand
TGTTCAAAGATTTGGGGTCGATAAGATTTGTTTGTTAAATAAATGAATACTTTTATTCAGCAAGGACGCAATAAACTGATCTAAAGTGAGAGAAAATCAAGGTTTCCACAAAAAGAGCACAACTGTTTTCAACACTGATAATCAGAAATGTTTCCTCAGCGGCAAACCTGCATTTTAGGATGATTTCTGAAGATCATGTGACACTGAAGACTGGAGTAA
>NW_015570624.1:0-219 GCF_001515605.1 Sinocyclocheilus anshuiensis | reverse complement strand
GTATGAACAGCTGTGTTTTATATGTACTTCTGATAACATTCCCACAATTTCTGCGAAATCCCTTTCACACACACCATAAAATTTGCATAATTGGAGATGTCTCAGGGATTTTTATGGGCGTTCTTTCATGTAACATAACTGCTGTTTGCAAAATAAATAGACTGATTCCTTTACGGTAAAGCAGAGATGCCCAAACCAGGCTAGTGGGCCAAAGTCAGC
>NW_015570623.1:0-219 GCF_001515605.1 Sinocyclocheilus anshuiensis | reverse complement strand
TCATCCTCATAAAGATAGCTGGACTGTTGGTCAAACCCTGAGGTAAACGGTTATATTCGTGGAGGCCGAAAGGGGAAGAAAAAGCAGTGTACTTCTTATGCTCTTCAAACAAGGGAACATTATAGAAGCCGGAAGTCAAGTCCATGGTTGAAAAGAAAACATTGCCTCCCAGGGCTGCGAGTGCATCTGATTGGTGTGGTAGTGGGTGGGCATCCTTTA
>NW_015570622.1:0-219 GCF_001515605.1 Sinocyclocheilus anshuiensis | reverse complement strand
GTTTGAAACGACATGAGGGTGAGTAATTGATGACAGAATTTACATTTTTGGGTGAACTAACCCTTTAAGGTGCCATAAATATGCTGACTCAACTGTTCAGAATCATTTACCTTCCCATCTGTCTTTCTGTTTCAGGCCCGCAGTGATTTTTTGTCTGGACATGGCGGGATTTCTCCTGCTTTGAGTTTGCAGCAGGAATGTTTGGGAATGGCAGTGCTG
>NW_015570621.1:0-219 GCF_001515605.1 Sinocyclocheilus anshuiensis | reverse complement strand
ACTCACGCACCCTCTGCCCAACCGTGGAACCAGGTAAGCGTTGCATCGCACACTCAGACCCCTCTTCGGTCTGCCCACGAGCCGCCCGAGTTGGGTCCCTGTGTTCCACCTCGCTGCCTCACTGTGGGTACGGCGGTGGTTCCGCTGGTCCTGCTTGCACAGTATCTGGGTGCCTGGCTAACGCTACCCAGCCCGTCTCGCTGGCTTCTGCGGACCATC
>NW_015570620.1:0-219 GCF_001515605.1 Sinocyclocheilus anshuiensis | reverse complement strand
GTTTCAGCCAGGGCGCCTCGGCGAAACCGCCCCCGTATTTGATCAGGGAACCCTGCCAAAAAAAACTGTATTTTATCCCCCGGAATGCATTTTTTTCGGGGTACCCCCTCGAAACAATTGGGCTAGTTTTGGGCAGGGGTTATTTCTGTCATTATTCACTCATACTCATGTCACTGAAAACCAGTTAAGACTTTATTCAGCAGAGAAGTATAGAAGATT
>NW_015570619.1:0-219 GCF_001515605.1 Sinocyclocheilus anshuiensis | reverse complement strand
CTCCTGAAGCGAATCGATGCGTTTGTGTAAGAAAAATATCCATATCTAAAACTTTATAAACCGTAATCTAATCTCTTGCTTCCGCTAACTGTCGTACGCGTGTTCATTCCGGATGATGACGTAGGATGTAGCATAAGCTCCGGTGAGAATATGCTAGTCTCGCGAGAACCGACATAGTTTACAGGAGCAAAGGAAGCAAAGTTTCCTTACTTTAGCAAA
>NW_015570618.1:0-219 GCF_001515605.1 Sinocyclocheilus anshuiensis | reverse complement strand
ATCACATTACCTGGGAAAAGGTATTAATGTGCTTAATAATAACCCACACTGGGTTACACTCTCCCCCTGCTTAATGACTCATGTCCCCATGAGACTTGCCCACTACCTCAGTATTATGGCTCTAGATGTTTGATTAGCACTCAAACTATAACATCGGGGACACTGGACCATAGGGTGGCACCACAATGTTTGGCAAAGATTATTTTTTCTTGGGAAATC
>NW_015570617.1:0-219 GCF_001515605.1 Sinocyclocheilus anshuiensis | reverse complement strand
TGCTGCATGACTACAAGAGCATCCTGGCCCTGCAATACATGAACACTCCGCTGTCTGTACTTCACCTGTCACTGATGCTAGCAACCAAGCCTTATGATGTGATACGTGTAGGCTCTGGCTCAGCTCAATGTCCGCTTTTAGATACATAAGGTTGTTTCCAACATTTTGGACTTTTGCTAGAAGCCTTCGGCCTGGGAGCACCACTCTGACTCTAGACTC
>NW_015570616.1:0-219 GCF_001515605.1 Sinocyclocheilus anshuiensis | reverse complement strand
GGCATGATTTCTGCCTCATTCTGTTTAATGAAACCATGTCAGATTTCAAGAAGTTATTTCAAAGACTCGACTGATGTTGTGAATTTGGACTAAAACATATCATTATACTTTGTTGGACAACATGTTTGTAATATTTCCTTGTGTTTTCATGGTAACCAATTAGCAAGATAGGCTTAACATACAAAGCCAGTTAGCCTTACTTAACAATCAAATTAATTC
>NW_015570615.1:0-219 GCF_001515605.1 Sinocyclocheilus anshuiensis | reverse complement strand
TCGTCATCGCCCTCCCCTTCGAGTTCAACCACCACTTCTAATAATCCCCCCAGCAGTAGCAGCTCAGTGGCTGGATTAGTCGGAGCCCAGTCTGATGCAAGAAGTTTACACCAGCAGTTCAGTTGCATGCTCGCTGCAAACCAATACCTGTTTTCTGGAGTGCCCACAAATGCAAGTTTAGAACAGTTTCTAGTTCAGCAGGGTCCCCATAATCATCTC
>NW_015570614.1:0-219 GCF_001515605.1 Sinocyclocheilus anshuiensis | reverse complement strand
CGCTTCAAGCTGCTTCCGTGTTCTACTTTGCCGGCATTTAACCAATAGCGTCTCTGCAACAAACTGATGTCATGCCGCACGCGTTGCTGTTTCTGTGTGGAGTCAAAAGGGTCTAACTCTGTGCCACCGCATAACTATAGATGTGTTAAAAAATAATGAGAATATATATACATATATATCCGAGTCCTGATCGGGAGGTAACATCCGATTCCGATCGAG
>NW_015570613.1:0-219 GCF_001515605.1 Sinocyclocheilus anshuiensis | reverse complement strand
TTCACATGCTTTCTTAAATCTAGATTAAAAACTTTTGATTAATTTGACCTTACTAATAGCCTAATCATTTGTTGGATGACTAGTCAACCATGATGACCCATTTTTAGTGACAGGGATACTTACGCAGAGCGGCCCTCTACGTCAAGTTTGGTGGGGATGATGCCCTTCTTGCCAAGCACTGCTGCGACCTTGTCTACCTCCCTCCTCTCCACTGCCTTC
>NW_015570612.1:0-219 GCF_001515605.1 Sinocyclocheilus anshuiensis | reverse complement strand
ACAGAGAGGAAACATTCAGTGGACATACAGCTGGTTTAAAGATGGAAACACTTTCTATCCATACAGAACAACAACAAGAACAGCAGAGTTCAGTTTCAGAGCTGATTATGTGTCTGATAATAGTGGTGAATACAGGTGTAGAGGAGAGAGATCAGCTTCACAGAGATCAGACATCAGTGCTGCTGTTACACTGACTGTATCAGGTGAGTCTTCAGATTC
>NW_015570611.1:0-219 GCF_001515605.1 Sinocyclocheilus anshuiensis | reverse complement strand
ATATGGAGCATTTATTTTTAAAGTGTGAGAGATTAAAAGGTATTTTTAAGTTGCTTAAGAACTGGTTCAGAAAATGTGATGAAACTTTTTCTGACAAGGTATTCATTGGTGGAGTAAAATATACATTTTCAAAAAGGAAGAAAATGTGTTTATTAAATTACCTAATTGGAACGGAAAAATAAAGGCTTACAATTAGCTAATATAGATCCTGAAGAAATG
>NW_015570610.1:0-219 GCF_001515605.1 Sinocyclocheilus anshuiensis | reverse complement strand
ATGGTATCCATGCACATGTGCGGTGTGTTTGCGTGCATCCAGTGGCGGCAAGAGTGAAACGTTTGAAACTGTGGGCTCACGTTACAAAACTAAGTGACACTAGTGTCAGATGCAATATATGCAGTAGTGTAATAGTGAAAAAAGGAGGCAACACTAGTAATATAATGAAACATGTACTAACAAAACAATAGTAACAAGTAGGGCTGGGCAAGATTTTTC
>NW_015570609.1:0-219 GCF_001515605.1 Sinocyclocheilus anshuiensis | reverse complement strand
TATTCTATGCGCGAACGCACAGATCAACAGGTGGGAAAATCCCCCGCTGCGAACAGCGGAACAGTGCAACAAAAAATCCTCCTTTAGTTTTCTGAATAATAGCACAAAAAAAAAGATACTTACCAATACGTTCTCAAACCCACCGGCCACCACTCACTCTAGCCTCTCATGTCTAGTGTGACGCTGTGTTTCGTTGTGAAAGCGAAACTACTTTGTTTG
>NW_015570608.1:0-219 GCF_001515605.1 Sinocyclocheilus anshuiensis | reverse complement strand
GCTGCTAACCACGACCCCGTAGAAGGGAAGTTGCTGGGTAAACATGACCTGGTCATCAGGTTCCTTAAGGGGGTGAAAAAGTAAATCCTCTACGGCCCCCCTCAATACCCTCTTGGGATCTGACTCTAGTGCTCACAGCACTACAGCAGGGCCCATTTGGAGCCTTTGCAGGCGGTCGAGCTGAAGTTTCTGTCAATGAAATCTCTGCTCCTGCTTGCA
>NW_015570607.1:0-219 GCF_001515605.1 Sinocyclocheilus anshuiensis | reverse complement strand
GAGTGAGTGAGTGAGTGAGTGAGTGAGAGTGTGAGTGAGTGTGTGTCTCTTTGTGTGAGTGTGTGTGTGTGTAAGAGAGAGTGTGCGTGTGTCTTTTAGTGTGTTTTTAGTATAGTCACTATGGTTTATTGGTAACATCATACCTAAATACAATTTGATGCAACAGTGATTTATTCATATAAATGAGTAGAAAGGAAAATATTAGTAAACTGGCAAAAT
>NW_015570606.1:0-219 GCF_001515605.1 Sinocyclocheilus anshuiensis | reverse complement strand
GCTTTGTGTTTGAATCTGGGAGATTAGAGTTCAAATCCCACTATTTCTTACTGTAAATCAATCTCATCCAACAAAGTCATTCAAACACTAAAACATAAGGTGAAATCCACGATGGGTTAGCGGGTAAACACACGTTCCCTGAGAACAAACCTGAGATGGAAACATGGGTTCAATTCCCATCTCATTATATCATATACACAGCTTACTTTAACTTCTTTA
>NW_015570605.1:0-219 GCF_001515605.1 Sinocyclocheilus anshuiensis | reverse complement strand
GCTTATGTGATTGCCGGGGGCCGTCTTGAGAAGCGAGAAAATGGCCCATAAAAAGGACGAGGAATGGTTTTTAAAAGTCGGATGGAATGTAAAATTACGATAATATCGCGTGAACATTTCACATTAAATTCTGCGAGCCTCAAGGCGCGCAAGTAAAATACAACCGCACTAGGCTATTTCTGGTCAGTTTAATAAATAATTAATCACAAAACTATCACA
>NW_015570604.1:0-219 GCF_001515605.1 Sinocyclocheilus anshuiensis | reverse complement strand
GCACGCACACACGCACGCATTCACACGCACGCACACTCACTCGCACGTACACACTCACTCACTCACACACGCGCTCACTCGCTCACACACTCACTCACACCCTCATTCACACGCACCCACACACGCACACACCCACACACTCACTCACGGGCACTCACTCACACGCACTCGCACGCACGCACTCGCACGCACGCACTCACTCACTCACTCACTCACGCA
>NW_015570603.1:0-219 GCF_001515605.1 Sinocyclocheilus anshuiensis | reverse complement strand
GCTAAAAAGTTATGAGAACCCCAGGACACAAGCAATCTCATAGCACGGTATGTTCATTTTCTCTGCGGTAAAGGTGGTGAGAATATTACCAATAATTGTGTGTGGGCAAAATTCTGCCTCCAGGACCAGAGCTCATGTTGAGACGAGGGGAAGTCTGTGGATCATCAGCGCTGCGGTTCTACAAACACTGACAAAACACTCTAAATAAATAATGAACAG
>NW_015570602.1:0-219 GCF_001515605.1 Sinocyclocheilus anshuiensis | reverse complement strand
TACTAAGAGTTTCATATTGAATCTAGAGGGTAATCTATTAGACTGGCTGTCAAATGCGGCTTTACCGAGCTCAATGGCTCTGGCCCAGCAGATATAAACAAAACGCTATTGGCTCATTTAAAAAGGGGGCGGGGCTGCTCTATGTCCCGCCCTGTCTTCCTGTTTCAGTTGAAGTTACATCACCACATAGAATAACGCTGCGTGTTTCAAGGCACTTCA
>NW_015570601.1:0-219 GCF_001515605.1 Sinocyclocheilus anshuiensis | reverse complement strand
CTATGTTTTACTTTATTGAGCATATCCAAATGTAATTTATGGAAGCGCCACAGAATAAAAAAAGGAATTGTGATTTATTTTTGGATTTCTATATAGTTTATATTTCACAATTCAGATTCGTAATTCTGACTTTTCTTTCTTTTGACTTTCTTCTTTCTTTCTGTCTCTGACTTTCTTTATCACAGTTTCGAGTTTACATCTTGCAATTCTGAGTTTGCA
>NW_015570600.1:0-219 GCF_001515605.1 Sinocyclocheilus anshuiensis | reverse complement strand
GCCGCGATCCGACTGGAGGTACCACTCATCCAGACGACTTCTGGCTGGCTCGGCAGGAGGCGCCCACTCCAAACCGAGCTCATCAACTTCCTTGGACAGGACACTAAGGAGCTCGACATCACTATGATGGAGGTCCCCTGCGTCGCAGGTACACTGCAGTATGCAGTGTAATCCAGTGGGCTGTTAGACCACTCCTCTCTCGCAGACGCTGCCACCGAA
>NW_015570599.1:0-219 GCF_001515605.1 Sinocyclocheilus anshuiensis | reverse complement strand
CTATGTTTTACTTTATTGAGCATATCCAAATGTAATTTATGGAAGGGCCACAGAATAAAAAAAGGAATTGTGATTTATTTATTTTTGGATTTCTATATAGTTTATATTTCACAATTCAGATTCGTAATTCTGACTTTTCTTTCTCTTGACTTTCTTCTTTCTTTCGGTCTCTGACTTTATCACAGTTTCGAGTTTACATCTTGCAATTCTGAGTTTGCA
>NW_015570598.1:0-219 GCF_001515605.1 Sinocyclocheilus anshuiensis | reverse complement strand
GTGCAGGAAGTGGTCTGTATTTCAGAAGCGTTCTTACAGCTGTGGCAGGTCGCTCCGCTGTAGCCCGTGGCAGAACAGTTGCAGTGAAACGTGCTCCACGACTGTGAGCATCTCCCTCCGTGTTCACAGCGACTCGGGGAGCATCTGGTGGAAAAAAACAGGACATATCATATTTGATGTTTGATCTCAAGGACAATCAGATACAGAGAAGCGCAATCA
>NW_015570597.1:0-219 GCF_001515605.1 Sinocyclocheilus anshuiensis | reverse complement strand
ACTGTCCAATGACCAGGCTTTTAGCACCCTTCACCGGGAGTTTGACTGACAGGCGATCTGACCAATCATAATGCTGAAAACACCATTTTGTCCCACAAACAAACCAGACAGAAAAGTTAATAGATTAACGTCAATAGAGTTGAACTTGAAAATGGTGTATGGACGTCTTTCCATGGTTGAGACAACATACCTTCTGATGTTCATTCATGTGTATTTCAT
>NW_015570596.1:0-219 GCF_001515605.1 Sinocyclocheilus anshuiensis | reverse complement strand
GGAAATGTGAACTGATATTTCCTTCTGACACACTACAGCAAAAGAGAGAAATAACTGACTTAAAACCAATTTTTCTGTTGTTGGTGAAAATACTAGTGTCTAAGACTTTTGCACAGTAGTGTAGCTCTTGTTTTTGTGAGTGTGTGGTAATGGCTATATTACAAATTAAAATTACTGTTAAACTGTAATTTATTTCTGTGATGCACAGCTGTATTTTCA
>NW_015570595.1:0-219 GCF_001515605.1 Sinocyclocheilus anshuiensis | reverse complement strand
CCAAAAGTGATAATATATATATTAACTTATAATATAAGTGAAACTGATGTACAATACAATACAAAAGCACATATAAAGTATCAGCAAGCACAGCCGTGAAGCTGGAAAATGCAAACAGCGTGAGATTAGAATATTTAAAGCTGAAGTGTGTCATTTCTGCATATTAAACAAAATTGCAATTGTTTTCAAACAGGTTTCCTTCCCATCTGCCATTGGTCA
>NW_015570594.1:0-219 GCF_001515605.1 Sinocyclocheilus anshuiensis | reverse complement strand
GCCTTCACTTCAGTGTCTATAAATGGCAGTGGGTTTATGTGGAAGTTGGGAGACTTCATTCGAATGAATATAATGAATCATTCATACTTGTGTACCAGTTTGATCAATTCAGGAAAAGGGATCTTCTCTGAAGAACTTGTTTAGTAATCAGCATCACTAAGCAATAGTTAAAGGGGTCATGAAACCCTAAAACGCATTTTTTTGAGATGTTAACATATA
>NW_015570593.1:0-219 GCF_001515605.1 Sinocyclocheilus anshuiensis | reverse complement strand
TTTTTTCTTTTTGGTCACTAGTCACTGCATGCTTTTGTTGCATGTTAAAGAACAGCATGAACATGTGTTTCACAGAAGAAAGTAAGTCATACAAGACAAGAGTGAGTACATTTTTCATTTTTGGGTCAGCCAATATGGCAGTTTGTAACTTTTTCATGTTTTGGTGGCTAATTCATTTAAGTCATTATGTTTAAATGTGGGATTAGGGGTGGACTTTCA